>NC_133771.1:1160363-1183901 GCF_003597395.2 Chelonoidis abingdonii | reverse complement strand
CCGCGCCAGCCCCTGCCCCCCTTAGAGCACCACGCTGCCCGAAGCCTCGCCCCCCTCTGAGCACTGTGCCAGCCCCTGCCCCCCTAGTGCCATGCCACCGAACCAAAAAACTCACCCTCCAGCACTGCCCCGACGAACCAAAACAAAAACAAACCCAAAAACCCGAGCGGCGCCCTGGCCCAAGGTGCCACCCCAAGCACGTGCTTGGTCGGCTGGTGCGTGGGGCCGGCCCTGCGAGGGGGATACGGCGGAAGAGGGTAGTGGAGGGATACGAGGGTTGGGAAGAGGCAGAGGGGTTTGAGCAGAGGGTTGGGTGAAGGGGCAGAGGGTGGCGGAGGGATACGGGGGAGGGCACTATGGGCTGTCATGGTGCTCCCCCCTCCCTCCCCACCAGGCCATCAAGGCGCTGAAGGAGGAGAACATCCAGACGGTGCTGATCAACCCCAACATCGCCACGGTGCAGACCTCCAAGGGGCTGGCCGACAAGGTGTACTTCCTGCCCCTCACGCCGGAGTACGTCACGCAGGTGAGCCCCAGCCTGGGGAGGGGGCCATGGGGGGACCTGTGCACTGGCCTGGAGCTGATGGGAGCCGTCCTGTGGGATGCAGGGTGTGGCCAGGAGTCCAGGGCTCCCTGAAAACCACTTGGCAAACTGCCCGTGAGGAGCTGCCCCAGGGGCAGGGGGAGGATCCTGGCTCTGGGCCGGCCCCCCAGCCCCTCCCCTGGGTTGGGGGGAATCCGGGCTCTGGGCCGGCCCCCGAGTCACAGCCCCTCCCCTGAGGGCTGGAGGGGATCCTGGCTCTGGGCTGGCCCCTGAGTCACAGCCCCTCCCTTGCGCCCAGGTGATAAAGAACGAGCGGCCGGATGGCATCTTGCTGACCTTCGGGGGCCAGACGGCACTGAACTGTGGGGTGGCGCTGACCCAGGGTGGGGTGCTGGCCCGGTACCGAGTGCGAGTGCTGGGCACGCCCATGGCCTCCATCGAGATGACGGAGGATCGCAAGGTCTTTGTGGAGAAGATGGAGGAGATCGACGAGCATGTGGCCCCCAGCGAGGCGGCCTCCTCCCTGGAGCAGGTATTGGCAGGGGCAGGCGGGGCGGACAATGGGGGTCCCCTCCCTGGAACAGGTACAAGGTGGGGGCCTGGACAATGAGGAGCCCCGCCCTGGAGGGGCGGTTGTTGGGGATCCCCAGGATCCCTGCTGTGCTCCAGCTTTCAGACAGTCCCTCAGTGAGGCAGCCCTCCTGGGGGTCCCCCTGTCCCTTCGGAGCTGGCGCAACAACATCTCTGAGCCCCTGGGATACTGCCTCACCCCGTGAGCTCTGCCTAGTGAGTCCAGCTGCCCTTCCCAGCACTTCCCCCTGCTCCCCCTCCCCCCTGCAGCACTGCCTCTACCCTCACTGCTCCCCCACTGCCTCCACTGTCTCCCCCATAGCACAGCCCCCTCTGCTCCCCCAGCCCCTTGCAGTGCCGCCTCTGTTCTCTGCTGCCCCTTGCTCCCCCACAGTGCAGCGCTAGTCCTGCTGCCCGGCCCCGAGCCTCACTCGGCCCCTCTGACTCCTTGGTCTGGTCCTGGCAGGCTCAGGCCGCGGCCTCGAGGCTGGGCTACCCAGTGCTGGTGCGCTCAGCCTATGCCCTCGGGGGCCTGGGCTCCGGCTTCGCCAACAGCCGGGAGGAGCTGACGGCGCTGGTGAGCCAGGCCTTTGCGCACACCTCCCAGGTGCTGGTGGACAAGTCCCTGAAGGGCTGGAAGGAGATCGAGTACGAGGTGGTGCGCGATGCCTACGACAACTGCATCACCGTAAGAAGGGGCGCGGGGGCACCCGGGCAGGGGGATCTGCCGTGGGGAGGGAGTTGGGTGGTGGGCAGGGTGGGGGGGCACATGGGCAGGGGAGCTGCGGAGGGGAGGGAGTTGAGTGGGCACCTGGGACAGTGGGAGTTGGAGAGTGCCTAGGGAAGGGGGCGGATGGGGTGGGGGGGCACCCAGGGCAGGGGGAACCAGGGGAGGGGATTGCTCTAGGGAGGGGCAGGCTGGTGAGCTGGGCTGGGTGTAGGGTGCAAGAGGAAGGGGCCCCATCCCCATTGGGCTCCCCGGCCTCATGCGTGTGCTGGGGGCTGGGTATCTGCCAGCTCCGGCGCCCCCAGGAGGCTGGATGGGAGTTGCGTGCTGGCCTGGGGCCTGGCTCTGACTCCAGTCCCCAGCCTGTCCTGGGGGTGGGGGAGGAACTGGCATGTCCCTAATGTGCCCAGTGGGGGCCCCTGGGCTGGGGAGCCTGCTCCGCCCCTTGCAGTGCCCCCCATGCCCAGCGTGCTGGGGCTGTGGGCATCAGAGGGAGGCAGAGTCCCGAGACTGCACTCGGCTGCTCCCACGTCACAGCCTGTTGAGAGCAGCCTGGGGCTGGGACCCAGCGTCTCTGCGCCAGTCTAGGCTGGGCTGGGGCAGCTGGGTGGCTTCCCTCCCCGCAGCGAGGGGCAGTGGGGTGAAACGCTTCCCCCTGGCAGGTCTGTAACATGGAGAACCTGGACCCGCTGGGCATTCACACAGGCGAGTCCATCGTGGTGGCTCCCAGCCAGACGCTGAACGACCGGGAGTACAACATGCTGCGCCACACGGCCATCAAAGTGGTCCGGCACCTGGGCATCGTGGGCGAGTGCAACATCCAGTATGCGCTGAACCCTGAATCGGAGCAGGTGAGAGCTGGCCAGCGGGCCCCAGGCTGCATCGCATAGGGCCCAGGACTCTGGGACAGCCCCAGCCTGCTGCTCCTGCACCGCTCCGGGCCGTTCCAGCGAGCACTGGCAGAGCACCGCGGCGTCCCTGGCCCGGCCTGCTGCCCCTGCACCGCTCCGGGCCGTTCCAGCGAGCGCTGGCAGGGCACCGCGGCGTCCCTGGCCCAGCTCTGTGCCAGGAGCAGTGAAAACTTCCTAAAAGTGGGGGCATCAGTGCCTGAACTGAGGCCTTGCCCCCAGGCTGCCCCTTCCCCCAGGGCCCTGCCCACTGCTTGCTCCTCTCCATCCTTTCTCCCATCACTGCTCCTTGCTGGTAAAAAGTGGCATTGCCCCCGCTCCCGCCCTTGTCCAGCGCCCCTGCTCTGTGCCTCTGCCTGGCCCCGGAGCTGGAGGAGCCGGGGTCTGGGCAGCTGTAGCAGCATCCTGTGCCCTTCTCTTTGCCCGCAGTATTACATCATCGAGGTAAACGCCCGGCTCTCACGGAGCTCCGCCCTGGCCAGCAAGGCAACCGGCTACCCGCTGGCCTACGTGGCAGCTAAACTAGCTCTGGGCATCCCCCTGCCCGTCCTCAGGTAATGGCTTTGGGGTGGGGCCCGGGGGCCGATGTCTCCTGGCCGGTGTGGCACAGAATCCAGAAGGCTCCTGGCCTGTGGGGTGGGTGCTGCTCACACGGCCTGCGAGCAGGGCGGCAGCCGGGCCATGAGCCACTGTGGCCAGGCCTCCTCGGGCCAGTCTTCCTCAGGTGGTGCTGGGAAGGTGAGACAGGCAGCGGGGGACACTCCTCAGGGAGTCACTGCCCCTTCCAGATCATGCCCCCCCTAAAGCCCCGGGCTGGTAAGTTCCCTCTCCTGGGGCTTTGGCCAGTCCAGCTTCGGATGGGACCAGACATTGGGCTGCCCCCGCTGCCCATCTCGTCTCGCTGGAGAGTCATCCTGGCTCCTGGGCTCAGCTGCCCCGCTCCTCCCCGCCCTTCCCCCAGTGAGGCCTCCGTCTCCTTTGCCCCCTCCTGGGTGGCCCCTGGGGTGCCTGCTGGTGGGGGCTGGGTGCTGAACCTGCTCTGTCCCCTAACCCCCAGGAACTCCGTCACCAACTCCACCACGGCCAACTTTGAGCCCAGCCTGGATTACTGCGTGGTGAAGATCCCGCGCTGGGACCTCAGCAAGTTCCTGCGGGTCAGCACCAAGATCGGCAGCTCCATGAAGAGTGTGGGTGCGTGCCACAGCAGCCCCTGCCACATCTGGACTACTGCGCTTCTCGATCTGGCCAGAGGCACCTGGGACCCCACACCCTGACCCAGGGCGGCTCCCCCCGGCCTTTCCGACTTAGGCTGTGCAGAGGGGGCGTCCCTCCCTTCCCGACGTGGGGCAGCTCTCTGGGGGCTGCCCCCTCGCAGAGGCCAAGCCCTGGCCAGCCCCAGCATAGCGCCTGCCTCCCCAAGACTGGCCCTGGCCGCTCACTGTGTCCCCTCTCCTCCCGCAGGGGAGGTCATGGCCATCGGGCGGAACTTCGAGGAGGCCTTCCAGAAGGCGCTGCGCATGGTGGATGAGAACTGCGTAGGCTTTGACCACACCGTGAAGCCAGCCTCCGACGTGGTGAGTGGGGGGGTCAATGGGGGGCTCTGCGGGGCATGGAGCACGAAGTCCAGGCTGGGGTCTCTCCCGGATCCTGGCTGAGCTGCTCCCTCCCGGCAGGAGCTGGAGACGCCCACTGACAAACGGATCTTCGTGCTGGCGGCCGCCCTGCGAGCCGGCTACCCCATTGAGCGGCTCTACGAGCTGACCAAGATCGACCGCTGGTTCCTGCACAAGATGAAGAACATCACGGACCACGCGGTGCGGCTGGAGTCCTACCGCGAGGGGCAGAGCTCCATGCCCCCCGATGTGCTCAAGAAAGCCAAGCAGCTGGGTTTCTCCGACAAGCAAGTGGCCTTGGCCGTGCTCAGGTAATGCCCGGTGTGGGGCTGGGGGAGTCAGCCGGGGACGGGGCGTGATGGCGACATCCAGCAGCTGCTTCTCTGAGTGGGACGGAGCTGATAGCTCCCAGCATGCACTGCAGCCTGATTGGCAGGATCAGCTGAGCATGCCAGGTGGCCAGTCAAAATGGGACCTGTATAGTGTCTGGTCCGATGTTCTGACTGGACACCAAAAGTCCAGTTACCGGTGGTGCTGGGTCATCAACCTGCACCAGCCCCTGCCTCAGGCTGCAGCTCCTGTCCCAGGTCAGGAGCAGAGGGAGCCCAGCTGCTGGGGCGGAGTGGGGTGGAGTGTGGAAGAAGGGGGAAGGGAGAGAGCAGTAGGGAGTGAGGAGGGGGACGGCCTGGAGGGGAGTGAGTGGGGGTGGGGCCGGAGGGGGAGAGTAGGGTTCGGGCAGGAGGGGAGATAGCGTGGGGCAGGACTCCTGCTGCAGCATCCAATGTTCAGAAAGGAGAAAGTTGTTGCCCCGGATGTGCTGGCGAGGCGCAGCCGTGGGTGCGGGGGGCGGGGTGTCTCTCCCTGCTCTCAGCCCTGCCCTCCCTGCAGCACAGAGCTGGCTGTGAGGAAGATGCGGCACGATCTGAAGATCCTGCCCGTGGTGAAGCAGATCGACACGGTGGCGGCAGAGTGGCCGGCGCAGACCAACTACCTGTACCTGACGTACAATGGGACGGAGCACGACCTGGCCTTCCGCGAGCCCCACGTCATGGTGATCGGCTCCGGGGTCTACCGCATCGGCAGCAGCGTGGAGTTCGACTGGTGCGCCGTGGGCTGCATCCAGGAGCTGCGCAAGGTCAGCGGGCAGGGCGGGGCGGGCTGGCCAGGGCTCCCCGTGCCCTCACGCTGGTCTCCCTGGCTCAGGGCTCCCCTCTTTTGCAGATGGGCTACAAGACCATCATGGTGAACTACAACCCGGAGACCGTGAGCACTGACTACGACATGTGCGACCGCCTCTACTTCGATGAGATATCCTTCGAGGTGAGCCTGCCGGGGCGCTCGGGCTGGGGGACAGGCGGGGCCCAGGTGGCCAGGGGAAGTGGCCCTGATGCCTTTGCTGGCTGGGCTGCCATGCAGTGGGGGGCAGGCCCATGCCGCTGGGGGAAGGAGGGGGGCATGCAGCCGAGAGGGGCCCGTCTGGCTGGGTGCCTGTGCCATCGCGGGCCTGTGCCCTTGTGGGGGCCTGGCCCGGCTCCCTGCCCGCCGGCTGGACTGTCCCCTGGCCCCGGCAGGTGGTGATGGATATCTACGAGCTGGAGAGCCCCGAGGGCGTGATCCTGTCCATGGGGGGGCAGCTGCCCAACAACATCGCCATGGCACTGCACCGGCAGCAGTGCCGCATCCTGGGCACCTCCCCTGAGGCCATCGACTCAGCTGAGAACCGGTTCAAGTTCTCCCGCCTGCTGGACACCATCGGCATCAGCCAGCCCCTCTGGAAGGAGCTGTCCGACATGGAGGTGAGTGGGGCTGTGGGGCAGGGGGATGCTGCCCCCTCCCTGTGTGTTGTGGGAGGGGCTGCAGGTCTCCTCTCCATGTGTGCTGTGGGGCGGGGGAGGTGCAGTGGAGCCCCTGTGTGTGTGTTGTGGGGTGAGCAGGGGAGGGGCTGCCAAGTGCCCCCTGCATGTGCCATGGGGAGGGAATGGGTTACTTGCCTCGAGTATGCCGTGGGGCAGGGGAGGGTTGCCCGGCCCAGCTCCCCCAGGGCGTGCCGTGGGGCAAGGGAGGAGTTGCCCAGCCCAGGTGTGCCCCCCTTCCTCCCCCCCCCGTGCATGCCACGGGGCAGGGGTGGGTTGCTGGTTCCAGCTCCCCTCTGGGCGGGCCGTGGGACGGGGGAGGGGTTGCCTGGCCTGGCTCCCCTCCGGGCGGGCTGTGGGGCAGGGGAGGGGTTTGGGCGGACCGGCTCCCCCCCGGGCATGCCATGGGGCAGGGGGCGGGTTGCCCGGCCCGGCTCCCCCCCGGGCATGCCATGGGGCGGGGGCGGGTTGCCCAGCCTGTCTCTCTGCCCGCAGTCGGCCAAGCAGTTCTGCTGCAAGGTGGGCTACCCGTGCGTGGTGCGCCCCTCCTACGTGCTGAGCGGGGCCGCCATGAACGTGGCCTACTCCGACAGCGACCTGGAGAAGTTCCTGTGCAGCGCCGTGGCCGTGTCCAAGGAGCAGCCCGTCGTCATTTCCAAGTTCATCCAGGAGGCCAAGGTCAGTGCGGGCCTGGCTCTGTGGGGGGGTCGGCCACAGGGGCCACTTCCTGGCAGCTGCTGGCAGAGCTTCGCTCGGGGGCCTGGGGGACCCTGAACACCCCCACCTCTCTGCCGGGGCCCGGCCCCAGGTCACACTGGCGGAGACGCCTGACTCTCCGCGGCTCCAGCCTGGGCAGGCTGCCTGTCTGGTGCTTCATGCTGCGGGGGCTGGATAGTGCCTGAAGGGGTGGGGTCGGGTCAGGCGCTGCCTGGCAGATGGGGGTCACTTAGGTTTCAAGTGGGGGAGGGCAGGCAGGTGCTGTGTGTGTGGGGGGAGGGGTACTGGCGGCGGGGGGTCAGGCAGGGGCTGGGTGGGGGTAGTGGTACCGGCAGGCAGGGGCTGGGTTGGGGCACACTCTGGTATGGTCTGTGCACTGGGGGGTTGGAGTGGGGAGGGCAGTACCAGCAGGGAGAGCGGGCGGAGGGGGTGCACCCTGGTACAGTGGGGGCTGGGAGCGCTCAGGGGTCCGGTCCGTTACCCCCCCCCCACAGGAGATCGACGTGGACGCTGTGGCTTGCGACGGTGCAGTGGTGGCCATCGCCATCTCAGAGCATGTGGAGAACGCGGGCGTGCACTCAGGGGATGCCACACTGGTGACGCCGCCCCAGGACATCACACCCAAGACCCTGGAGCGGATCCAGGCCATTGTTCATGCCATCGGGCAGGAGCTGCTGGTCACGGGGCCTTTCAACCTACAGCTCATTGCCAAGGTACCGCCATGGGGCAGCAGGATCCGGGGAGCAGTCAGCCTCAATGCCCTGAGTCATGGGGGGAGGGGCTAGGGGGCCCCTTCCCCTGCTGACAGCTTTGGGCTGTGCAGCGTCTCCTGCAACCGGCCCACATCTCCTCCAGGCCAGAGTTGAGAGTGGGAGCAGCATGCATTGGCCACCCTGGGAAGACAGGACACTGGGCTAGAGGGGCCTTTGCTGTGACCCAGCGTGGCCGTTCTGATCACGGAGGATAGGTCTATGGGGCTGCTAGCCAGGCTGGGCAGGGCGGGTTCGGGTCTCCAGGCGCCAGGATGGGTCACCCCACACTCCTGTCTGTCTGCAGGACGACCAGCTGAAGGTGATCGAGTGCAACGTGCGCGTCTCCCGCTCCTTCCCCTTCGTCTCCAAGACACTGGGGGTGGACATGGTGGCCCTGGCCACCCAGGTGATCATGGGCGAGGAGGTGGAGTCGGTGGGGCTGATGACAGGCACTGGGGTCGTCGGAGTCAAGGTGAGCATTTGGGCAGAGGTGGATGCAGTGAGCATGGCTGTCTGGCTTGCTGAGCCCCTCTTGCGCTCTGCACCCCTAGGTTCCCCAGTTCTCCTTCTCACGGCTGGCGGGGGCAGACGTGGTGCTGGGCGTGGAGATGACCAGCACAGGCGAGGTGGCCTGCTTTGGGGAAAACCGCTGTGAGGCCTACCTGAAAGCCATGCTGAGCACCGGTTTTAAGATCCCCAAGAAGAACATCCTGCTGACCATCGGCAGCTACAAGGTGAGGGCGGGGCGGGGCCCCGGCACATGCTCAGAGATGCTGGATGTAAAGGTTAAATCCTCGCGCTGAATGGCTGCAATGCACCTCCACTTCGTCTCAGAATCCAGAACACTCATGCAGCAGCCAAAAGTAGCGGGAGACGAAGCAGGCTGCCCCTGAGGCAGGGAGGCCTAACCCCTGCAGCTTGCTCTAGGCTGGCTCCTCACAAACTGACGTGGTCCAGGTCCTTTGTCACACTGGTGATAGGCAGGCACCTCTGTCATGGACCCCCAGGGCCGGGCTAGGCCCCAGCCTGGGAACAGTCTCGGGGGGGGGGGAGGGGGAGGGGGGCCTGCAGTGATCCAGACCCCCCAGGGTCTCACTCTTCCCCCAGGGTGAGCCACGTGGCCTCCCCTCCTCCTGACACGGCCCCTGGGGCTGCAGCCACCCTGGGAGCTCCGGGCAGCGAGTCTGGGACAGACCCTGGGAGAGATGTGTACAATCTGGGGAAGCAGCACCCCCTCCCCCCCCCCCGGCATCTGCGGGGACACCCAGCCAGCGCGGACAGACAGGGGTGTATCCACGGCCTGGCACACGGCCCAGGCAGCCCTTGGGGAGCCCAGAGAAGTGACGGTTACACCCCAGCCCAGCTGCAGTGACCCCTGTGGTTCAAGCTCTGTCCCCCTGTCTGTCCGATCTCCTGTCAGACTCCCAGGGTCCCCCCGACTGCTCCCCACAGCCCACACTTTACCCGGCCCCCCCAGGCCTTTATTCCCGAGCCAGGGGAAGTGGCTCGTTTCCCTGCGGAGAGGCAAGACCACATCTCTCTGGGTTGCTGGTCGCCAGGTGTCCACGTCCCGGCTGTGGGATCTGCCCTTGTCTTCTCGAGAGCTGCATGGAGATGGGAGCTAAGGGCCCAGACCGCCAGGCACCATCCACACCTGTGTCTTCGCCTGCCCCAGAGCCCCCAGACCTCCCACCCGCGGGGGAACAATGCCGCACACAGGGGAAACTGAGGCATGTACAGGACTCAAAAAAGCATGTCTAACAATTCCCACTGTGTCCCAACCCTCTAGGCTGCGAGCAGGCCCAGAAATCCCTGCTCCTAGTGACAGCTCAGTCCAGCGGGGCCATGCAGGTGGAGGGGTCTTGGGGCAAGGGGGTGCTGGGCTGCCCAGGCCTGGCCTGCTCTGACCCTTCTGGTGGCTGTTGCAGAACAAGAGCGAGCTGCTGCCTACAGTGCGCACGCTGGAGAGCCTGGGCTACAACCTGTATGCCAGCCTGGGCACTGCCGACTTCTACACCGAGCACGGCGTCCAGGTGCCGGGCCGTGGGGGGAGTGGGGAGGGCTGCACGACCAGTGCCTGGGTGACTAGTGCGGGGTAACTCCCCTTCCATGCTGGGTCCTGGGAGCAGGGTCACCATTCCCTTGTCTCCCGGTCTGCCCCGGAGTGAGGAAACCCCCTGCCCTGCCCCCTGTCTGTGCTGGGTCCCGGGAGCAGGGCCACTCCTCTGCCCTGCCATCCATCCCTGGGTCCCTGAAGCTAGAAACCGCCTGCCCTGTCCCCTGTCTGTGCTGGGTCCCGGGAGCAGGGCCACTCCTCTGCCCTGCCATCCATCCCTGGGTCCCTGAAGCTAGAAACGGCCTGCCCTGTCCCCTGTCTGTGCTGGGTCCCGGGAGCAGGGCCACTCCTCTGCCCTGCCATCCATCCCTGGGTCCCTGGAGCTAGAAACCGCCTGCCCTGTCCCCTGTCTGTGCTGGGCCCCGGGAGCAGAGCCACTCCTCTGCCCCGCCATCCATCCCTGGGTCCCTGGAGCTAGAAACGGCCTGCCCTGTCCCCTGTCTGTGCTGGGCCCCGGGAGCAGGGCCACTCCTCTGCTGCCCCCATCCATCCCTGGGTCCCTGGAGCAAGGAACCTCCCAACCCCAGT
Source organism: Chelonoidis abingdonii (assembly GCF_003597395.2). Taxonomy (NCBI): domain Eukaryota; kingdom Metazoa; phylum Chordata; order Testudines; family Testudinidae; genus Chelonoidis; species Chelonoidis abingdonii. Next base: position 1,173,573 of record NC_133771.1, on the reverse strand, counting down.
CTGTGCTGGCCCCGGGAGCAGGGCCACCCCTGCCCCGGTTCATGGCCAGGTCACGGCAGTGGGGCTCTGGTTCCCGCCGGGCAGGTGATGGCTGTGGACTGGCACTTTGAGGAGGCGGATGGCAGCGAGGCCGGGGCCAAGGAGACGCAGCGCAGTATCATGGACTACTTGGCCGAGAACCACTTTGAGCTGGTCATTAACCTCTCCATGCGCAACGCCGGGGGGCGCCGGCTCTCGTCCTTCGTCACCAAGGGCTACCGCACCCGGCGCCTGGCCGTCGACTACTCCGTGCCCCTCATCATCGACATCAAGTGCACCAAGCTCTTCGTGGAGGTGGCATGGGGGGTGGCTAGCTGGGCGGGGGTGTGGGGGGACGGGCTAGGTGGGGGCAAGGACTGACCAGGTGGGGAGTGGTGTGGCTGCTGGTGAGGGGCTGCCTGGCTGTTGGGGGTGTGAGGGGGCTGGTCAGGTGGGGGCACAACACTGGTGGGGGGAGGCTGCCTGTTGTGGCGGCTCTGGAGAGGCACTGATTGTCCAGATGGGTGTGTCCTGGCCCCAGGGGGCTGTGGGGCTCTGGGCCCTGGGGAAATGGCAGCTGGGGGGGAAGCCCAGCCCCAGAGCTAGCTGCCCTGTCCCTGCCCCCCTTGGCTGGGTCTCCCCTCTCCCCAGCTGAACTGCCTCCCCCGCAGGCCCTGGGCCAGATCGGGACGGCCCCCCCGCTGAAGATGCATGTGGATTGTATGACCTCCCAGAAGCTCATCCGTCTGCCAGGTACTAGGGGCTCCCAGCAAGAGGAGGGGGCGGCTGGGGGCTCTTCCCCTGGCAGGGAAGCAGTGGGGAGGGGCAGGAGCGTGTGTGCATGGTCCTCCCCCACCACCACCACAGGGATCCCAGGGTAAATCCGGGTGGGGTGGGGAGGTGTCTGCGCCCCCCCCAGTCAGTGAGAGTCCCTGGCCTGAAGCAGGCCCTGTGGGTCGCGGACTGGGCCCCGCCTATCGGCTCTGGCAGATTCGGGCCCGTCCTGCCCTGGGGTGCAGCTGCGTGGCCTGACTGGTGTTGCCATGGAGTCCCGTGCGCTGCTCGGCCTCCTGGGATCCCCACCGCGTCCCTGCGCCATGGAGTGGAGGCTCAAAGCTGGCCAGGCTCGGGCTGCCCATGGACATCGTTCCCTAGGGTGGTGTAAGGCACCCCGGGTACCAGGCATTCTGGTACTTGCAGGATGGCGTGAAACCCCCCTCCCCTCTGGCGTGACCCCCAGCGTACGGTGTGTGCGAGGGGCAACCATACCGGCCAGCGGACAAAGCCGCGAGAAGCAGGACTGTCCAGCTTCACGCTGCCCCCTGGGCCTGCCCTCCTCGAGTCCTGAGGCCAACGGCCCCTGCTCTGACCCCTCTCCCCCACCCCCCCAGGGCTGATCGACGTGCACGTGCACATGCGGGAACCGGGCAGTACCCACAAGGAGGACTTCGCCTCGGGCACAGCGGCCGCCCTGGCGGGTGGCGTCACCATGGTGTGTGCCATGCCCAACACCCACCCCGCTGTTGTTGATGCCAGCTCCTTTGCCCTGGTGCAGAAGGTGAATGCCCTTGTCCCCCCCCTCTCCCGAGCTGCTGTGCAGAGACCTCCCCTTGACAGCCCCCTCAGACCCCCTGAGCTGCCGTGAAGAGACCCCCCCGCGGCCAGTCCCCTGAGGTGCTGCGCAGGGGCCCCCCTGAGGTGCCACACAGAGTCCCCTCAACACCCCAGCCCACGCACCCTCCCTGCCCTGGCAGGTGCCACTCAGAGACACTCCTGGGCACAGAGCTGGCAGCACCAGGCATTGCTCCAGGCTGGCCTCAGCCCCCTGGGGAATGTTGTATGGGCAGTGTGGGCCCTGCAGCTGCTGGAGGATCTGGGGATGGTGCCTGTGCTGGGGGGCCCTGTGGGGGGGGAGCTCCAGGCTCGGGGGGCCAATCCACACGCTGGCCCAGGCCCGGCTTGGCACCCCATCGTGAGCCTGTCTGAGCCTGTCTCCCTGCAGCTGGCGGAGGCGGGCGCACGCTGTGACTTCGCCCTGTACCTGGGGGCTGCGTCGGACAACGCCGGCTCCCTGGGCCCCGTGGCTGGCACAGCCGCCGGGCTCAAGATGTACCTGAACGACACCTTCTCCGAGCTCAAGATAGACAACGTCTCGCTGTGGATGGAGGTAGGTCCTGCGGGAAGGGCTGGGGGGTCCAGCCCCATTCCTGGTGCCAGCAGCACAGCGCCCACTGGGGGCTGAGGACCCAGCCTGCCCTCTGCATCTGCAGCGGGGATGCCCTCCTCCCCCAGCCTGCATTGCAGCCGCTGTCCGTCTGTCCTGTCCCCATGTGCTGTGTTCTGCCCCCTCAAACTTTCCCCACCAGTGCCCTTTCAGTCTGTCCTGTCTCCCCTCCCCTCCCCTCCCCTCCCCCAAGTCCTGTGCTCTGCCCCCGATCCTCCTCCAGCACCGCTGTCCATCTGTCCTGTCCCCCACATGTCCTGTGCTCTGCCCCCAGCCTCCTCCAGCACCGCTGTCCGTCCGTCTTGTCCCCCCCCCCAATACTGTGATCTGCCCCCCCAATCCTCCCCCAGCACTTCTGTCCGGTCTGTACTGTCCGTCCCCCACCCCTTGCCCACATGCTGTGCTTTGCCCCCTCAAACCCTCCCCCCCATGCCCTGCAGTCTGTCCTGCCCCCCCCACATGCTGTGCTCTCCCCCCTCAAACCCTCCCCCCCATGCCCTGCCAGTCTGTCCTGTTCCCGTCTCCGTCCCCATCCCCGGTACAACTGTCGGTTCCCCCCAGCACTGCTCTCTCCTCCCAGCACTTCGAGCAGTGGCCGAGGCATCTGCCCATCGTGGCGCACGCGGAGAAGCAGACAGTGGCGGCGATTCTCATGGTGGCCCAGCTGTACCAGCGCCCCGTGCACATCTGCCACGTGGCACGCAAGGAGGAGGTGGGGCGACCTGGCTCTGGGCTGGAGAGCTGCGATTGTCTGTCTGTAGGCAGGGCGGAAGGCAGTGTCGTCCTCGGGGCCGGGGGGTGCATGGGAGTCAGGGGGTGTGCTGGGGGGCCAGGAGAGGTTCTAGGAAAAGGCCGGGTTGGGCAGTGGTAGGTCTTAGCAGCGCAATGAACCTCAGTGTGAATTGACTTTTGTGAGCTCCCAGAAAACCCCCCACCCCCAACCTGCCCCATGGCCCCTCATCTGCCCTGCAAAGCCTCGGATGTGTACCTGCCGCGTTCCTGTGCCGGCGCCTGCCACAGGCTTGGCAGTCCGCTCCCAGTGGCTGCAGGGACTCGACAGCGAGCCAGGGCTGGGGTTGGGTGGTATTTCCACGCCTTGTGTCCTTGTGTAGCCCGGCCTGGGGAAAGCCTCAGAGAGCTCTGGTGCTGGCTGGGCGGGTCACCTAGCGACTCCCAGCTCGCTGCAGAGATGCTGGGCCCCACTGGGAACCACCGAAACCTTTTGTGTGTTAATGTGGGAATGACAAACGCAGCGGGCATAGGCCATGGGGGGTGGGTTCTCCTCTTGGCCTGGGCCCTGTGGGGTGGGGGGGTGTCACGGACTCACAGGACTCGTGCTTTCTCTAGGCTTCGTGTGGCCCCAGGAGTAACCCCCCAGCCCTGCACCTCCTGGGACCGTACCTCTGAGCCCCCAGCACGCCTGGCTCTGCCATGGGCCCCCTCAGGGAGCCCCCACCCAAGGGAGCAATGTGTCCTCCCCCCACCTGCAGGGACTCTCAGCCAGGGTAACACAGGAGCCCAGTCCAGGCAGTTCTCAGGCCTGGCCAGTGTCAGCCCAGAACATCCAGGTCTTTCTTGCAACCATGGGGCTCTGGCTGCTCTCCCCTCCTGCCAGCTGAGCCCACTATATCCCCTCCCCCAACAGCTCCTCCCCTGTCCTTTGTTTTCCCTCCCAGGCAAACAGACCCAGACTGCCTGAGTCTCCTTTGGTCCCCCACCCCACTCCAACCAGCTGGGCAGGTCCCTGGGCCCCTCTCTCCTCAGCCCATTGTTCTCCCACTGGCCAGAACCACCTGGCTCCCATGCTGCCCTGGGTCACCAGTCACTGGGTCCCCAGGCTCCAGGCTGTGTCTGGGGTCCCGGCTGCTAGGCAAGGTCACACCTGGTCTTCTGCAAGCCCCCCCCCTCCCCGCTTCCACCCCTTCATGACACATGTGCAGCACACAGGGAAACTGAGGCATGAACCGTGTTCATGCAAAACACTAAGAAAATCCCCAACTTGGTTGCAGGGAGGATGGGGGAGGGGGATCTGGGATGGGAGGGTTGGGATGGGGGACGGTGTCTCACCCTCAGCCTGGTCCTGCAGATCCTGATCATCAAGGCCGCCAAGCAGAAGGGCATCCAGGTGACGTGTGAGGTGGCACCGCACCACCTCTTCCTGTGCCAGGACGACATTGGACGCATCGGGGAGGGGCGCGCGCAGGTACGGCCCATGCTGGGCACCCGTGAGGACCTGGAGGCGCTGTGGGAGAACATGGACACCATCGACTGTTTCGCCACAGACCACGGTGAGGGGGTCCGTTCTAGAGTGCCGGGGCACCAGCTGGAGTGTCCTGGCACCCGTGGGACCTGGGATCCAGGGCCTGTCCCCGGCTCCAGGACAGGCATTGGTTGGGGCAGGGATTGGGACATGGGGCCTTTCCCCGGTCTGGGGCGCTGGCTCCCATCCTGCCCCAGGGCAGGGGACTGGCTTGGGGGTGGGGAATGGGGCACAGGGCCTGTCCCCGCTCTGGGGCACCGGCTCCCATCTGGCCCCAGGGCAGGGGACTGGCTGGCTGGGGGTGGGGGGGGAGGGGCGAGGAACGAGACATGGAGCCTGTCCCCGTTTGAGGGGTGAGTAATGGGATCCGGCACCTTGGGCCAATACCAAGTGAGTCTGTTGGTCCCTCCCAGCTGATGCTGAGGGAGCTGGTGGACGTCTGGGCAGAGGCCTGGCTGGCCTCTTGCTCCAGGCCGGGCGCTGGGGGGAGCTGGCCCTGCAGGGGGTTCACACGTGCAGTGAGGGCGTGGGGCTTGCCCTGGGTTCCTCAGCCTCACCTCATGGAACCCTCCCTGGTGGGGGAGATGGGGCAGGGCCCCCTGAGCACCTCCTTTGTGCCCGTAGCTCCCCACACGGTGGAGGAGAAGCAAGGGAAGGAGCCACCCCCGGGCTACCCCGGCCTGGAGACCATGCTGCCCCTGCTGCTGACGGCCGTCTCCGAGGGGCGCCTCGCCATCGAGGATGTGGTCAAGCGCCTCTATGAGAACCCTCGCAAGATCTTCTCCCTGCCCGCACAGGACGACACCTACATCGAGGTGGGTGTGTGTGTGTGTGCCCAATGGGGGGTCGCGCCCCATGGGAACGGCGCTGGCCTGGGCTCAGGTGGAGCTAAGAAGCAATGGCTGGGCCCTGCCGAACAGCTGCCAGACGTGAGCACCCAGCTGGAGCCTGGGCCTGGCCTGGTGCTGCTGCCACCTGCCCTGCCCCATCTGTCCTCCTGGGCCTGGCCCCAAAGCGCTGCCTGCCCACCCTGGGCCCAGCCCCACCCTGAACAGCTGCCAGACATGAGAGCCCAGCTCCACTGCCTGCTTGGCCCCCACCCTGTTGCCCTCTCGGGCCCTGCCTCACCACCCGCCCTCCTAGGCCTGTCCCCAATGCGCTGCCCTCCCTGGGCCCAGCCCCACCCCAACGAGCTGCCAGCCAGAGGCCAGACCCAACTCTGATGTGCCACCCACTGTCCCTGGGCCTGCTCCCAACCCCAGCCTGACCCAGCTCTGTCCCCTGGCCAGGTGGACCTGGAGCACGAGTGGATCGTCCCCAGCCACATGGCCTTCAGCAAGTGCCAGTGGACGCCGTTTGAGGGCATGAAGGTGAAGGGGACGGTGCGGAGGGTGATCCTGCGTGGGGAGGTTGCCTACATCGATGGGCAGGTAAGGGCTGCGGGGTGGGGGGGCACCTCGGGGGTGACCTGAGACACTGGGCTGTGCTGCTGGGGTGTGGGGGGCAAGTCCCCCAAGACCTCCCCCCCATCTCAGCCCGGGCCTTGGCTCCTTCCCCACTTATTGTCTGTGTCCTGCAGGTGCTGGTTCCCCCTGGCTACGGCCAGGACGTGAGGAAATGGCCCACAGGGGCAGTGACTGTGCCGCCTCCTGCCCCAGCCAAGGAGACTCTGAAGGTACCGGGGCGGGGGGCTGCCAGGCTGTCACTCACATCTCCCTGTGCCGGGGAGGAGCCTGCTGGTGCCCTGATCCTGCCTGCATGGTGATGGGCTTGGGCTTGGAATGGGGGGATGGAATAGTCAGGGTGCTGGGAGGAAGCAGCATGTGGGATTGGGTGGTCTGGCAGTGTGGGGGGAGGTGTGGGGGTGCGGGGGGTGGTGGGACGCAGGGCGGTGCCGGAGGGCATTTCCCATGCCCAGTGCCAGCAGTGCTGACCCCTCCTCACCATCCCATGGCGTTGCAGACCCCCGAGCGCCCCCGGCACACGGTGCAGAGCGAGATCCTGCGTAGCCGAGCGTCCAGCCCCCGGCGAGCAGGGCCCGTGGGAGATGGGCGCTTCCACCTGCCGCCCCGCATCCACCGGGCCTCAGACCCCGGCCTGCCAGGTGAGGCACATGTGGGGCTGGAGCAGCGGGGCCAGGCGCTTCCCCGGCCCCAGGGCTCTGGCTGGGCACAGGGTTGAGGCCCCTGTGCGAATTCAGCTGGGGGCTCATCCCAGCCCCTCCCCTGGAGCCACATGGAATGTGCTGGGGCGAGGCCTGCCCAAAGTGACCTGAGCAGCAGCCAATGAGTGTGCGTGTCGCCCCTCACCCCAGCCCCAGGGTGTCCTTGGGAGGGGGGATGGGCTCAGAGCTTCAGTGCCCCCCAGTGCCACCTGCTCATACTGAAACTCCCATTCCTGCCCCCCACCCTCTCACAGGATCCAGGCCTCCGTACTGGTGACCCGGGGGGAGGTGGCAGAGATGGGGCAGTTTGTTGTGCCTACGTCCCTGACTGAGCTCTGCCCCCAGCACCTCCCGGACTCACCTCCCCTGGGCAGCGAGGGGGGTCGCTCAGCCCTGTACCAGCACTCTCCTCCCGTGCCGGCCCCCTGTGCGGGTGTCCTGCTGGGTGTGGGGCCAGCCCCCTAGCTCCCTCCCCCGGCACCGTGTCCCGCATGGAGCCAGCTGGGCCAGAGCACGCAGGCCTCAGCGTCTCCAGGGCGCCCATCCCATCCCATCCCATCGCCCTCCCGCTGCCTAGAGAAGGGTGGGGCCCCAGGGTGCCCGGGAGCCTCCCCAGGGGCCGGATGGTGCAGCGCCCGCAGCCACCGTGTCTAACCTTGTTGTGTGTTCCCACACGCCTGTCGCCAGCCGAGGACGTGAGAGAAAAGGCCACCAAGAAGGCCACCGAGCCAGGTTTGTCCCATCCCACGTGGGGTCTGGGGACCGAGGTCCAGGGAGGTGGTGCTAGGCTGGGGCCCCTAGGGCCAGGGAGAGATGGTCTGAACCATCTACCCAGGGGCCTGCGTGGTTCGCCAGATGCTGCTCTCTGGGGGCAAGGGCAGCTGTTGCTGTCCCCAGGAATGTGCTTCCGGGGGTTGCAAAGCCCCCTCCCCCACACCAGGCTGCGGGCTGGTTGGTGACTGTCCCATCAGTGGCTGTGCATGGAGCTCACCACTGGCTTGCCCCCCCGGGTCGGGGCCACCCCCTGGCTTGGCCCCAGGAGCTGGGCAGGTGGGAGTTGCGGGCCATGCTCTGGGTTGGGGGTGGGAGGGTGAGCGCTGGGCTGTGACATGGGGCAGGGGTAGGGGGCTGAGCCTCCCCTCCTGCCACGCGTCTGATGGGATGTCTCCCTCCTGCCCCGGTGCTCGCTGATGCCTGCGCTTGGTGCTTTAGATCTGGCTGTGACCCAGGACAGCTGCTGCTACCCGCCGGGGCTGCTGCCCAGACAGACGTCCCCCCCGAGCGCGCCCCACCCGCAGACCTCCCCCCTGCTGCACCCCCTCGTCGGGCAGCATGTCCTCTCCGTCAAGCAGTTCACCAAGGAGCAGGTACTGTGCAGGGGAGGGCGGCTGGGGGCTCTCCCCGGGGAGTACAGGCTGGGGGAGGAGGGAGGGCCTGGGGTGGGGAATGCATGTGGACCCCGGCTGAATGCTGTCTTGTTCCAGATGTCCCACCTCTTCAACGTAGCGCACAACCTGCGCATGCTGGTGCAGAAGGAGCGGAGCCTGGACATCCTCAAGGTGAGCCAGCCAGGCCGGCCGGGATCTGGCCAGGGCTGGAAAAGCGGGGCCGGATCGGGGTGGGTGCTGTGGGGGACGTTGTGATTGGGGCCCTGCCATGAGAGGGGCTGGGGTGGAGGTTTGGGACCTTTCTGCAGGGGAGCTAGGGGGATTGGGGCCCTGCCATGGAAGGGGCTGGGGGGGATTGGAGCCCTGCCGTGGAGGGGGATGAGGAGGGATTGGGGCCCTGCTGGGGAGGGGGGGATCAGGGCCTCGCCATGCTCACGGTCTCCCCTCCCCTGCAGGGGAAGGTCATGGCCTCCATGTTCTACGAGGTGAGCACCAGGACCAGCAGCTCCTTCGCGGCGGCCATGTACCGCCTGGGGGGCTCCGTCCTGGCCTTCTGCGAGTCCACATCCTCAGCCCAGAAGGGCGAGTCCCTGGCCGACTCGGTGCAGACCATGTGCTGCTATGCGGATGTGCTGGTGCTGCGCCACCCCCAGCCGGGGGCTGTGGAGGTGAGGGGCCAGGCCAATCCCCATCCCCCAGGGAAGCAGGGGCCAGCAAGGGAGGTAGTGGGGGGGATGGGTTGTGGCTGGGCATAAGCTCCCCCTTTTCCCCCCCCGCTGAGTCCCATAGAGTGGGAGGGAGATGAGCTACCTGTGCCTAGCCCCGGGCATAGGGGGATGGGCTGCGGCCACGCTGGGCCCCGTGGATCAGGGGCCAGGAGGGAGGGGCTGTGGCTGTGCTCGGCCCTGTGGATCGGGGACGTGCAGCAGTTGCGGCCGTGCTGGGCCCCGTGGATCGGGGGCGAGGGGGGAGTTTGTGGCCACGCTCGGCTCTGTGGATCCGGGGCAGGGGGGTGGGTTGCGGCCATGCTGGGCCCCCTGGGTCGGTGGCAGGGGCGGGGGGGTTGTGGCTGCGCTGGGCCCTGTGGATTGGGGGCATGGGGGGATGGGCTATGGCCGCGCTCGCCGCCCCCCCCCCCCCATGCCCAGCCCGTGTGTCGTTTGCAGCTGGCTGCCAAGCACTGCCGGAAGCCAGTGATCAACGCCGGGGATGGCGTCGGGGAGCACCCCACGCAGGCCCTGCTGGACATCTTCACCATCCGCGAGGAGCTCGGCACCGTTAACGGCATGACGGTAAGGGGGCCGGGCCGGGTGCCCGCACACTGCCAGGTCTCCCTGACTCCAGGGCCCCAGGCTGGGGGCTCAGGCCTCTGTGGGTGGGAGGAAGGGGGGTTTGCTGCGCTGGGTCTCGGCTCTGGCCCCCCTGGCCCCAGACCTCCCCTCAGGAGTCCCGTGCAGCCATGCGAGCGCTGCCCCCTGTTGACCGGGCTCCGGCTGTCTCTCCCCAGATCACCATGGTGGGGGACCTGAAGCACGGGCGCACGGTGCACTCGCTGGCCTGTCTCCTGACGCAGTATCGCGTCAGCCTGCGCTACGTCACACCCCGCGACCTCCGCATGCCCGCCGACATCATCCACTTCGTCGCCTCCAAGGGCATCAAGCAGGTGAGCCCACCCCCACAGTGCCCCTGCCCCTACAGTGCCCCCGCCCCTGCCCCGCGCTAACGCCCTGCCCTCCCCAGGAGGAGTTTGACAGCCTCGAGGAGGCTCTCCCTGACACGGACGTGCTGTACGTCACCCGCATCCAGAAGGAGCGATTCGACTCCGTGCAGGAGTACGAGGCGGTGAGTGTCGGTGCTGCCCCGCGGGGCCTGCGAGCTGCGTCTTGGGGCTGCTCTGGCCCTGGGCAGGGGCTTGGCTGTGGGAGCCTTGCTGTGCCTCTAGGTCCCTTCACTGCTGCCTAGGGGATTGCAAAGGATGGAACGGGGTGACTGTGCCCCGGGGGTGACTGGGTGGGGGGTGACCAGGTGCACGGGGCAGTGGGGTGACCAGGTGGGGGGGCATGGCAAGGCCCATGGACCCCAGGGGCAGTGGGTGAGCAGGTGGGGGGAGGGTGTGGCACCTGGACCCTGGGGGCAGTGGGGTGACCAAGCCGGGGGGTGCGGCACCTGGATACCGGGGCCAGTGGGGTGACCAGGCCGGGGGGTATGGCACCTGGATCCTGGGGCCAGTGGGGTGACCAGGTGGCGGGTCCCAGGAGCAGTGATGCCTGTGGTCCTGCCCATGCTTGGGCTGCTAACAGCCTCTCCCCCCGGCCAGTGCTTCGGGCAGTTCATCCTCACCCCGCACATCATGACCAGAGCCAAGAAGAGGATGGTGGTCATGCACCCGCTGCCTCGCGTCAATGAGATCAGGTGAGGGGCACTGGGCTGGGGGCTGTGGCTCCGGGGTTCCTTCCCTCTGGCGGGGGGGCTCCCCAGTGCCTAGCAGTGACTCTCCCCTTGCTCCCTAGTGTGGAGGTGGACTCGGACCCCCGGGCAGCCTACTTCCGTCAGGCTGAGAACGGCATGTACATCCGGATGGCACTGCTGGCCACGGTGCTCGGCAGGTACTAGGCCCCCCTGCCTGAGCAATGCCAACTGTGGCAGGAACCCCTGTGCTCCAGCCCTGGTTAGCGATGGACGGACCCACGGACGAACCCAGCTCCTTCCCCCCAGCGTGTGACAGGGACTGCGCTGAGCAAGGCCTCCCGCCGACCTAGGGGGCTGGGGCAGGGCAGCAGGCAGGGCCATGCCAGCTGGTTGGTTGAGGCTCAGAATGGGTCATACTTTTATCATTCCGGGGCAGATCAGCCTGCATATGCTGTGGGGAGGGAGTGATATGGGGTGCCCTGCCCCTAAAGGGTGCTCTATCCCCTTCCCCGACTCTGGAGCTCACAAACTCCTTGGTATCGGGGTTGGGGTGGCACCTGCTGGCTTCCCTGGGTACCCCTCCTCCTCCAGCCGGGGTCCGGGGCTGGCTCCCTGCGGCAGCTGGTAGTGGAGCCCAGGCTGTTCCCCGGCCCTCCTGGGCCACGGTTCATTGTGACGGTTCCTAGCCCACCCCCAGCAGCTTCTCCCTTCCCAGCACGGGCATGTCCTCTGGCTCCAGCTACCCCCAGCCTCCTCTGCCCCCCGAGGCTGTGGCTCCCCAGTCACAGGGCTCAGGGGGCTCTTTTCCCCAGGACTCCCTCCCCCTTTCCTCCACTTGCTGACCAGCCCCCGTCTCTTGTAGCGGGAGTTTGGTCCCCCTCAAGCCGTGTCCCTGGGAGAGAGTCTGGCCTTGAGCACAGTGAGGGGCAGAGCACGTTCTGCCCTGGGCCCTGCTGGCCCCATGGGAAGGGAGGGCAAGCGGCATCTGTTCAGCGACTTTTCTATACCCACCACTGTGAACTGAAGGGCTTTCCTTGGGTTTAATAAACTGAGCTGGATGCAGCCATTGCCCATGTGGTCTGTGCGGAGGAGCCGGTGGGCCAGGCCAGCCGCTGCTGGGTGGTGCTCGAACGCTGCAGCCTGCCCTGCTCGGCCTCAGTGAGTTTGTGCTGCAGCCAGCTCCGGCCAAGAAAAGGCGCTTGCAGGAATGCAGCCAGGAAACTCCTGTTCCAGCCCCTGGGGCGAATGCAGCGAATCCGCCGCATGCAATGGCATAGGGCAGGGTACTGTTTAGTCACAGAGGGATGGACGGAGAATAGCAGCGGGGTGTGTCACGGAGTCACCAGGCAGTGCTCTGGAACTGCTCCCCACCAAGCTAGGCAGGACTTTGGGGAGCCTCCTTTCCCTCGGAGCAGCCTTGTTCAGGGCAAGAAGCTCACACGGCTTCACCTCCTGGGTCTCTCCTTGGAGCATTCAGCATCCTCTGCCCCTCCGTGCGCTTCCCACAGCGAGCCCGTCCCAGCGGGGTCCTGCACCCCCACTTTGCAGTCAGATGTGACTCTCAGCCAGCCAGTAACACAGAGGTTTATTCAATGACAGGAACAGGGTCTAAAACAGAGCTTGTAGATACAGCGAACCGGACCCCTCGGCCGGGTCCATTCTGGGCAGTGAGCCAGACCCCCACGTCTGCACTTCACTCCTCGTCCTCAGCCACCTCGACTCCAACCCCCCAGTCCCTCCTCTCTGCTCAGTTCCTTTCCCGGGCCAGGAGGTCACCTGATCCCTTTGTCTTCAACACCTTCAGCTGGCACCTTTGCAGAGGGGGGCCCAGGCCATCAGTTGCTAGGAGACTGAGGGTCAGGCATTTAGGTGCACTGACCCTTTGCTCTGCAGCAATCACACACCCTTTTTCCACCACCTAGATATTAAGAACTGCCTAGGGGACACTGAGGCACCAACACAATATTCAGAGCAAACATTAAGAACATTCCCAGTTCGTCACATCTCTCCCCCCTTCGAGACCGAACTGAGCCAAGTCACTCCAGCCAGTGACCTGGGGAAGTTCGGAGCCACCAACGTTCCCATGGATGCCCCAACATCTCTCCCATTCCTCGGTGTGAGTTACACCAGGACGGTCCAGTCTCACGCCCTCCCTTAGGTCGGGTGTGCTTGATGGCACTTGCAGGCCGCATGTGGGAAGGTTTATGCGCCTTGTACTTTTTGCCACCCCAATACCCCTGGGGTTCAAACTGGGACAGGGTCTTCTTCCAGCACTCTGTCTGCGATTTGGGCTCTCTTGGTTAAGAGCCCCCATCTTGGCCTTGGCCAGCTCTGGGCTTGGTCAGCCGCTTCCCACCTTGTGTCCCAGGTACAACACCTCTGCCGTCTCCACCTTACACTTTCCAGCTTTTACCATCAGTCCCACCTCCTTGAGGCAGCCCAGCCCCCTCTTTACCTGGGACACCTGTTCCTCCCAGGTCTGGCTAAAGATGCACGTTTATCTGTGTTTGCCAGAGCCAAGTTCTCCATCCCCCTCTGCTTGTCTAGAATCTCCCCAGGCCTAGTCATGGGGTCAGCATCGGATGCTGTGATGGCTTTAAGCTTCTGATAGCCCCCACAAAACGAGATCATCCTGTCTACCTTGGGGATCAGCCCCACGGGTGAGGCCCATGGTCTGTAAAACAGCTGGATCCCATCTAAAGCCAGCATGTCCTTGACCTCTCTCTCCAGGATCTGGGTTGCTTTCC
>NC_133771.1:1158681-1160263 GCF_003597395.2 Chelonoidis abingdonii | reverse complement strand
AGCAGTGCATGGGATTCTTCCATCCTAAGTGCAGGACTCTGCACTTGTCCTTCTTGAACCTCATCAGATTTCTTTTGGGCCAGTCCTCATGGTACCATAGTGTCATGGTACCCTGCACGAGAAGTACCAAATTAATATACTACAAGTAGGATTTAAATAGTTTTTATAGTCTAGAGGGATGTTTTTATTGTCTGTTTTGATGATTGACAACTCTTTCATACTGCAATAAATTTAAAGGCTTGACTGACTATATTTGAAAGTGAGGACGAGCTAGAAAATTTTGGAATCAGAATTTTGTAAATGCTGCACATAGCACAAGCATGAGAAACAAAAAACTAATCTCTACTATCAAAGTGTGGATTGTTACCTTTATTGTAATGAATCTAGAAAAGAGAAGAAGGATGAAGTGAGAATTCTTTTTCAGGAACTATCAGAAAATTTTATACTCATCCCAGTTTATTCTGTCTGCAAAACACATCTACAGCCATCTGATTTTCAGCGTGAAAAGTATCATTATATAATCATCTATTAGAGAAGAAACACTGCATCTTCAAGTCGGGACCTTTTAATGGACTAGTAATCAGGGTTTAACTAGAAAAAAGTGATGATGCAGTTCTAAACACTCAGGCTGGGACTGGATGAAAGGAATGCAATCCCCCATCTATCTATCCCTAAGGAATGCAATTACCCCATCTAAATGTTTAAAATTATTTTTTTTCTATTTTTCATTTTTCTAATCCTTTTCAATTGTCCAATATTTTTTCCATTTTTCAAAATTTAAAAGCATTTTCTCAGCATTAAAATTTTTTTTTGCAGCTTTTAGAAATAGCCTGCATTGCTGAGACTACATTGCATCCTCTAGAAGCCACTTCAGCTTGTTGGAAACAGTAAGGAAAAATGCAGCAAAGACCCCTGTGGCACCTTATAGACTAACAGATGTTTTGGAGCATGAGCTTTCGTGGGTGAATACCCACTTCATCAGAAGCATGCAAGGAAAAATGGTTCATGCATTCGTCAGATGCATGCAAGGAAAAATGGTTCATGTTCTGGTTGTGTACTTCTGCTGGTCGAAAGTAAACTGTGGTCTTTCCTCAAATATTAGGGCAGTTTAACCTCTTGTTCCATCTTACTCAAAATCTGTGATACCTTTTGAGATGAGCTACTAATAGTGCCGAGTCTTTTCCCCCCTATGACTGCAACTACATTAGAAAAATTGGAACCTGTAATTTTCTACCAAGGGTAACAATGGAGAAGACTAGCACAGAGACTAGTGCAGGAACTAGGGTTGTGGGGGGTGCTGCAGCACCCCTAGGTTTTAGCTAGGGATCCGCTGTCAGCCTGCTGCCCCTGGCTCTGGCTCTGCAGGGGCATGGACAGGGGTAACAGGGCTGGCCTTCAGCACCCCTGTCATAAACAGATAGCTAAGGGTTAATGTCTCTTTTACCTGTAAAGGGTTAACAAACAGGGAACCAAACACCTGACCAGGGGACCAATCATGAAACAAGATACTTTCAAATCTCAAAGGGAAGGAAGCCTTTGTTTGTGGTTTTTGGGTTTGGCTTTGTTCTCTCTGGGTCCTGGA
>NC_133771.1:1129209-1157409 GCF_003597395.2 Chelonoidis abingdonii | reverse complement strand
GGTAAAAGTCTTCCGACGAACGTGCGCGCGGCGTGCACACACCCCCTACCTGGAATGGATATGAGCAACACATCTCCAAGAACAACAGTTACAAAGGTGAGTAACCGTCTTTTGTAGGTACAGAGAACCGGACTCCTCGGCTGGGTTCATTCTGGGGGGCAGTGAGCCAGACCCCCACGTCTGCACTTCACTCCTTGTCCCCAGCCAGCTCCAGACTAACAACCCCTTCCAGCTCCTCCTTCTCTGCCCAGCCCCTTTCCCGGGCCAGGAGGTCAACTGATCCCTTTGTCTTCAACACCTTCAGCTGGCACCTTTGGAGAGGGGGGCCCAGGCCATCAGTTGCTAGGAGACAGAGGGTCAGGCATTTAGGTGCACTGGCCTTTTGCTCTGCAGGAACCACACCCCCTTATTCCACCACCTGGATACTTAAGAACTGCATAGGGGACACTGAGGCACCAACACAGTATTCAGAGCAAACATTAAGAACATTCCCAGTTTGTCACAGGGTGTCACGGACTGTGGGGGAGTCGAGCCCTGCACCCCTCTTCCTGGAACCCACAGTGACTCTCAGCCAGCCAGTAAAACAGAAGGTTTATTGGCCAACAGGAATGCAGGTTACAGCAGAGCTTGCAGGCACAGTCAGGACCCCTCCATCGAGTCCTTCTGGGCTTTCAGGGTGCTTGGATCCCAGCTTAGGATACCTGAATTCCACCCACACCGCCCCAAACCGAAAACCCTTCCCTCCTGCCGGCCCCTAAGGTGTTGACCTTTCCCCTCCCTTACCTAGCTTAGGTTACAGGCTCCGGTATCGTCCATCCCCTAACGTCCTCCCCTGCTCTCCCATTCCCCACACAGACAGCCCCCACTCCATCACACAGGGTGAAGAGGAAGGAGCAATGAATGGGGGCTACCCACCACAGGGCCCCCAAGCCCAGCGGTGTGAGTGGGCCAGGGCAGACATGGAGCAGTGGAGCAATGGGCAGGAGTCCTGGGCATGGTGCCAGGCAAGCAGTGAGGATGGGTGCTAGTAACTATCCTCTAGTGATGTTCCCTATTACTCTCTGTAACCTGCCCCGCAGCTTTCCTCTGTTGCCCACATGCCCGGGCCCTACCCCACTCTGGGCAGCGGCGAGATGGCAGCAGGGTGGCTGAGCCCTGCATGGGATGGCCCTAGGGACGGGCGCAGGGCCTCAGCCTGGTTCCAAGCTCCCGTAGGGTCCGACTGTCCCCATAGTTAGCTGTTTGGCCCGTGTCCTGAGCGAAGTTAGGTCGGGACACAGTTTGTCCCAATATTTTGCACTGTGTTTGAGGGGTGGAGGGGTTGTGCTCTGCCAGCAATTGCCCCTCTCTGTGTGTCTCAATATTTTCTTCCTCTCATCAGGTCACCCTAGGCTGGGGTCTGGCTCTCCCTGGCTCCAGGCCCTGGTCGGGCTGGGGGGCAAAGGGGCTGTGCTCTAACCCCAGGGTGGGGTACAAGCTGGGCTGGAGAAGGGCTCAGTGCTGCCTGGGGAGAGCCTAGCCCCAGTGCCTGGTCACGCCCCAGGGGGCACCGCAGTACCTGACCGGGGGTGGGGGGGTTACGTAGGGGGGGGGGCAGCCCCACTGCCCGGTCATACCCTGGGGGCACCGCGGTACCTGACCGGGGGGGCAGCCCCACTGCCCGGTCACACCCCAGGGGGCACTGCGGTACCCGACCAGGGGGGGTTACTCTGTGGGGGGGGGGGACAGCCCCACTGCCCAGTCACACCCTAGGGGGCACCGCGGTACCCGACCGGGGGGGGTTACTCTGCGGGGGGGAGGGGAGCCCAGCCCCGCTGCCCGGTCACACCCCAGGGGGCACCGCGGTACCCGACCGGGGGGTTACTCTGCGGGGGGGGGGACAGCCCCACTGCCCAGTCACACCCCAGGGGGCACCGCGGTACCCGACCGGGGGGGGGGTTACTCTGCGGGGGGCGGGGGGAGCCCCCGGGACCCCCCCCCCGCAGGTCTGTCGCGGGGGGGAGGGGCTGTTCGGTGCCCGGCTCAGCCCCTCCCCCGCAGGGGTCTTTGTCACGTTGTGAATAAATCCCGCCCAACTGTGCATGTGACCGGAAGTCGTAGGTCTAGTGCCGAGTACGCGGAAGTATGTGTGGCGTCACTTCCCACTGCACCAATAGGCTGCGGAGGGGCGGGCCGGAGGCGGAAGCACAGGTAGGGGGGATGGGCGGTGTTAATGACGTCACCGCGCGGTCGGGCCCGGGGCCCGCATGTTTTTCTCACCCGGGGACCTGGCGGGGAAGGGGGGTCGGTTAGCGTGGCGGGGTCACGTGGGGCAGGTCATGGGGGGCAATGAGGGAGGGTGGGGGCAGGTCCTGGGGAGGGGGCAGGTCCTTGAGGGCCCAGATCAAACGTGGGGTCAGGTCCTTGGGGGGCTGTCAACAGCTGGTGGGGGGGTGTGGGGGTTGTTTTGGGGGCAGGTCCTTGGGGGTCTCTACGACAGATCACGTGGGGTCAGGTCCTGGGGGGCTGTCACAGCTGGGGGGAGGGGGCAGGTCCTGGGGGGTCTCAGATCACGTGGGGTCAGGTCCTGGGGGGGTGGCACTCAGCCAGGACAGCACATTCAGTGCCAGGGCCTGTGGGGCTGGTCTCCGAGCTCCCCGCGAGCTGGGCAGGCCTGCTGGAAATGAGGTGCTGGGAGATGAGCGCAGCGCCCCAGGGCTCTCCCCAGCACTGGAGAGCAGGACTGGCCCCGCTGCCCCAGAGGCTGCAGCCCTCCCTGGGCTGTTCCCGCTCCCCCAAGTACTCCCACCTCCTGAGACTGTCCAGAGACCAGGACAGCTCAGAAAGTGCCTCCTCTCAGCAGCCCTGCTCCTCTCGTGTGTCCCCTCTGCCAGTGGCAGCGTGCTGGGGCAGCTGGGTGAGTCTGTGCAGGAGACAGGGCAGCGCCTGGGGCACAGCACTGGGCTCAGCATGCGCAATGCACGGCGGGTCTCACTCCTTCCTGTGAGGCGCTGACGCTCTCAGAGAGAAGAGAACAAGCGAAGTCTGGCACCCCACACTGCCTGGGGCCAGCCCTTCAGCTGGGGCGGGAGGGAAGGCATCTGTACCAGGCCCACGAAAGGTGCTTCAGGGCAGGGGGTGCAGTTTGAGGCCAGTTGCCTGGACACTTTTCCATTAAGAGCTTAAAAGAAAATCCGCTTCCCTGGCTTCTCATCCGCCCCTCCCAGCCACCAGCACTGGGGCACGCAGGCAGGGGAGACCAGCTAAGGGCATTTCAGCTCTCATTCAATCTCCGCCAGAGGCTCCCCAGCAGCTGAGGCAGCCAGCCTGGACAGGTGCTTCGCTGAGTGGATTTGTTACCTGCAGCCACAGCCCTTGGACTCGAGACACTTTAGGGCCAGACAGGGCCAATCATGATCATCTTGGCCTACACATGGCAGGCCACAGAACCTCACCCCACTACACCTGTGATAGCCAGAGGCTCTGGGCCTGAGTCACTGACATCCTCCAATCATGGTTTAAAGACTTCACGTGACAGAGACTCCACTATTCACATAAGTTCAAACCAGTGAGTGACCCAGGCCCCAGGCGAAACCGCCCCTCATCCTCTGCTAATCTAAGCTGGGGGAAATTCCTTCCCTGCCCTAAATCTGGGGAATCAGTAAGTAGCATTTTCATTACTTGTTTTTTGGTAGCATTATTCAGAATCTTTTTTCATTTGTTACTGATTTGATATTGTATAGTGCCTTTTACTCGCACCAAAGACCTCCTCAGGATTGCAAACCAGGGCCCAAATTTTCAAATTATTTTGCCTAACTTGAGACAACTAGACCCATATTAGTTGAAACTATAGTAAAGAACAGAATTACCAGACACATACATGAACACAATCTGTTGGGGAAGTGTCAACATGGCTTTTGTAAAGGGAAAGTATGTCTCACTGATTTATTAGAATTCTTTGCACAAGGGTGATCCAGTGGATATAGTGTAACATGGACTTTCAGAAAGCCTTTAGTGAGAGACTGTGTCAAAGGCTCTTAGGCAGAGTCAGCTGTCATGGAATAAGAAGGTAGGTTCTCTCACGGATCAGTAACCAGTTAAAAGAAAACAAAGGATAGGAATAAATGGTGAGTTTTCAAAATGGAGGGATCTATACTGGATCCAGGACTGTTCAACATATTCATAAATGGTCTGGGAAAAGGTAAACAATGAGGTAACAAAATTTGAAGAAGATACAAAACTACTCAAGACAGTTAAATCCAAAGCAGACTGCGAAGAGTTACAAAGGGATCTCACAAAACGGGGCAACTGGGTGTAACGATGCTGGTTCTGGTGGGACCCAACTGAGAGTGCCAAAGCAGGACAAATTACTTAAAGCAGGGCAGTTGCAGCCCAAGGCTGGGGTTTTTCCACCTCTAAGGCAAACCAAACCAGACAGACACACAGGACTGTAGTTTTACCCCACTGGCTAACCAGAAGTCACACAAGCAATTCCCTTAGATACTCCAGTTTCCCAGTCTCACCACCAGTGCCACACGTCCTGGGGATGAATGGTTATGAAAACCAATACTCCAGTAAGAGAAAAAAGGTTCTCTCGATCCCAGAGGACCAAGCCCCAGACCCAGGTCAATATACCAATCAGATCTTACCCACAAATCACGCTGTTGCCATTCCTTTAGAATCTAAAATCTAAAGGTTTATTCATAAAAGGAAAAAGGTAGAGGTGAGAGCTAGAATTGGTTAAATGGAATCAATTCCATACAGTGATGCAAAGTTCTTAGTTCAGGCGTAGCGTGAGGAATACACTGCAAGGTCAAATCAAGTCTCTGGAGAACATCCCCCGCTGGGATGGGTCATTCAGTCCTTTGTGCAGAGTTTCTATGTGGCAAAGTCCCTCCAGAAGTAAGAAGCAGGATTGAAGACAGGATGGAGATGAGGCATCAGCCTTTTATAGTCTTTTCCAGGTGTAAGAACCTCTTTGTTCTTACTGTGGAAAATTACAGCAAAATGGAGCCTGCAGTCACATGGGCAAGTCCCTGCATACTTTGCTGAGTTGTAAGGTGCATCTGCCTTCTCTCAACGGGTCACCAAGCAGGCTAGGCAGAGCTAACACCAACTTATCTGGGATGTCACCCAGAAGCACAGCATAAGTTTGAAATACAGACAGTATAGAGCCAATATTCATAACGTCAACTACAAAATGATACAGACATAGACAGCATAATCCTAACCAGCAACCTATAACCTCTCCATAGACCCCTCGCACGACAACTTTTATACAATATTTGCTGCAAATATAGAACAGTAGTTGCAACAGTGATCTCTACAGTTACAGATTATGTTAATAACATGACACTGGGCCACCAATTTGCAGATGAAATTTAATGTTGATAAATGCAAAGTAATTGCACATTGGAAAACATAATCCCAGCTATACTTACAAAATGATGGGATCACCTGTTACCACTAAAGAGAGATCTTGGAGTCATTGTGGCCAGTTCTCTGAAAACATCCACTCAAAGTGCAGCGGCAGCCAAAAAAGTGAACAGAATGTTGGGAATCATTAGAAAAGGGATAGATAATGAGACACACAATATCATTGTGCCACTATATATTTATAGGTACGTCAAAACCTTGAATACTGCCTGCAGTTCTGGTCACCACATCTCAAACAAGGTTTATTAGAATTTTAAAAGGTTCAGAGAAGAGCAACAAAAATGATTAAGGTATGAAACAGCCTTAGATTGTGCAGAGAGATTAATAAGACTGGGACTTTTCAGCTTGGAAAAGAGACAATTAAGGGGGGATATGATAGAGGTCTAGAAAATCGTGAATTATGGGGAAGTGAATAAGGAAGCGTTATTTACTCCTTTACATAATAAAAAGGGTCACCCAGTGACATTAATAGACAGCAGTTTTGAAACAAAAGGAAGTACTTCTTCATACAATGGACAGTCAACCTGTCGAACTCATTGCCAGGGGATGTTGTGAATGGCAAGACTATAATCGAGTTCCAAAAAGAATTAGATGAGTTCATGGAGGATAGGTCCATCAATGGCTGTTAGCCAGGATGATCAGGGAAAACCCACATGCTCTGGGTGTCCTTTGTCTCTGGTTGCTGGAATCTGGGAGTGAACAACAGGGGATGGACCCTGGGCACGTGGGTGAGACCCACCAGCCAGACAGCTGGGAAAGAATTCTCTGCAGTGTCCCATCACCGGCCGTTGGGGAGATTTGCTGCTAGCAGTCGCAGATCAGCTCCATGCCATCGTAGGCAGCCCCATCATACCATCCCCTCCATAAACTGATCACACTCAGGCTGGAAGCCAGTTCGAGGTTTTGTCCCCACTGCTCCCCTTGGGCGGCTACTCCAGAGCTTCACTCCTCTGGTGGTGAGAAACCTTCATCTAATTTCAAGTCTAAACGTGCTGATGGCCAGTTTGTAGCCACGTGTTCTTGTGTCCACATGGGCACTTAGCTTCAATAACTCCTCTCTCAGCCTGGTGTTTATCCCTGGGGTGGATTTAGAGGGAGCGATTCAATCTCCCCTCGGCCTGCATCTGGTCAGGCTAAACAAGCCGAGGTCATTGAGTCTCCTCGCGTAAGGCAAGTTGTAGACAGGCCAGACTCACCCCTGGGGTGCCTCCTGCTCATGACTTCTGGAATTAGCTCAGTTCAGCTCTGGAGCACTCTCTGCAGGCTGGTGATCCACCTGTCCTCTGGCCCCCATGTCCCTCCCTGGACCAGGTGCCCTTTTACATGGGGTGCTGCCCCGTGGCAATAACCCCTTTCTCTCTGGGTCTCCCCTCCCCAGAGAACCCCCACCTTGCCTCAGTGTATAGCTGCTGCCAGTCATTGTCTAGCCGCACACCCTGGGCAGACTGCAGTATCAGCCTACTCATCACTGGTAGGGAGGGTTTGAACCTGCTGCCTTTGCCTACCCCTGGGTTGCCTTCTGCAACCCCCAGTATCTTTTAGCCCAATGCTAGGCCGCAGCCTGGGGCTTTCCAGGCTGGAGCTCCCCAGCGCCTCTGCCTTTCCCCAGCCCTGCTCCACTCAGGTACCTTATGTCCCACTCCCTACAGCCAGACCCAGCTCCCTCTATAGCCAGAGAGAGCCTTACTTGGCTTCTGGCTCACAGCCTCTTATAGGGGCCAGCTGGGCCTGACTGGAGCATGGCCACAGCTGAGCCTACTTTCCCCAATCAGCCCAGGCTTCTTGCCCCAGCCTAAAGCTGCTTTCTCCAGCCACAGCCCCCTCCCAGGGCTGTTTTTAACCCCTTCAGGGCAGGAGCAGGTGTCCACCCTGCTACACAGGTTCTCCGTTCCTGCAATCAGCCTCGTCGCCCTTCTTTGCACCTCTTCCAGTCTGAATTCATCTTTCCTACCCACGGGAGAGCAGCTCTGCTCACATTGTCCAGCCGAGGGCTCACCAGTGCCTGGTATAACGGTACTAACATGTCCCGTCTCTCTGGGAAATCCCTCGCCTGACGCACCCTAGGACTTCGTTAGCCTTTATCACGGCCGCGTCACACTGGTGGCTCATAGTCACCCCGTGATGGACCCAGACACCCAGGTCTCTCCTCCTCCATTGCTTCCAACGGAGACGTCCCCAGCTTAGAGCAGGGATTCCCCAAGTGTGTGACCTGGCACCTTGGCATGGGTATCTCTGCTCTCCTCCCTTGGACTGGGCCTGCTTGGCACTGGGCTGGGAGAGCAGGTGGTGCTGGAGATGAGTGTGTCCTGGGGCAGTTACCTGTTTGTGCACATTGTGGTGCTGTGAGCACAGCTGACAGAAGTGAGGCAAAGGTGTATGGGGGGGCCTTGCTCTAGGCTCTGTCACACTCACTGGGGGCTGATTCTCCTCCACTTCCTGCCCCGGGAGTCTGTGCCATCATTAAACAGACGCTGTCTCTCGCCATGCTGGCAATTGGGAAGGCTGCAGAGGGCGAGGAGGGGAAAGAGGGCAGTGTGACTTACCTCTGCCTTGTCTGTGCAGCTGGCCGCAGGCAGGATGGCAGCGCTGTGGAGGTCATACCAGCGGCTCATGGCCCAGCACCCCTGGAAAGTGCAGATCCTCACAGCTGGTAAGAGCCTCTGGCCTTTCCTTGGAGGGTCTCTGCGTGGGGGGTTTCTCAGAGGCTAAGCACGGAGCAGGCCCCAGGCCCGGGAACTGCAGGGTGGAGCAAGGCAAAGGTCCATGGAGTGAGCTGGGTCTCATGCTCTGGAGCTGGGACCCTTCTAGCTGCTGCCCACACTCGGGTCTGTGGACAGAGAATGCTGCGCCTCGGGGCTGGGGAGCTGGGCAGCTAGCCGTAGTCAGGGGCGCGGGCAGGCAAGACGCCTACCTAGGCAGGGCTGGCTCAGTTCCTCCCCTTGATGCCCTGGTGTTACACACGCGCATGCCCCGGTACTTGGCTGAACACGCAGAGTTGCTGCTTTGGGGCCTAGAGCAAAGCTGGTGGATGGCCAGGAGCAACACTTTGGGACATCCCCTCGCCAGCAAGTGAGCCAGTGCCTCCCCCTGTCTCCCCTCTGTTTGGGGCTGCTGGGGAAGGTGCCAATTCCAAGTCTGAGACGTGTCGTCCCATGCACGTCTACCATTCACTCAGCCCAGCCCTGGCTGCAGCTTCAGCAGTGACTCTGCTGGGCTGTGTTGGGGAGGGTGGGGGGCCCAGGGACCCTTCCAGTATGAGTGTGGACGTGGGGCTGGGGCGCTGGCAGTGCGGGGCCAGAGGCCGTGCTGGGATGTGGTTGGAGCCCCGCCCTTGTTGGAGCGCTGGGTGTGCTGTGCCCAGTGGCAGTGGGTCCTGGCTGTGCTCTGGGGCAGGGAAGTTGAACGCGAGAGGAGCCCCCAGCTGCATGTGCCGGGGCTGTCGACCTGTTAGTGAGCCGGGCAGGGAGTCACCTTCTGGTGGGTGCTTGGCTCTGGAACGAGCTCCGATGCCCTGTCGGAGTCACATTCCCCGTCCCCTGCTTGAGTGGCGGGGGCGGGGCGCTGAGGTGGGCAGCAGCTTTGGCCAGTTGAAGCTGTTCCCTCCCTGCCAGCCCCGCACCCCACTGTTCCTTCCCCAGGCGCCGCAGGCCAGGCCTGAGCTGTCAGCTGCAGCCAGGAGAGGGCAGCACACACTCAGGTTTAGGCGCCGTCCAGGGCTGAGCTCGCATCTAAGGGGTCTCTGGCGTCTAAGGGGGCCTCTGCTTCCGTCTGGGCCAGGCCAGTCACTCCCGGCTCTCCCCTGCCCCTCCTCAGTGCTGGGGCTGCCGCTGTCTCCAGGGGTCACTCCTGTCCTGCAGCTCCCCAGGCGTGCACACGGGGCTGGCTCGGGCTAGAGCTCGAGCTCGGCCCCAGCCCCAGGGCTGGCTGGATGGCCCAGGCTATGAGCACAGGACAGTTCTGAGCTAAGCCAAAGACAGCCTGGCTAGGCTGGGCCCTGTCCCGCCCAGAGATCTGCCAGGCTGGGCCCTGGAGCTCTTTGCTCCCCTTTATGCAGCATTGCGCCCTCAACCTGGCTGGGGAGCGAAGCCCTGGCCCCTTCCACCAGTCCTCCTGCTGCTCCTTGGTCTGCCCTGAGCAGAGTCCAGATGGGTATCCCCTGCAGAGAAACAGGCTCCTGCCCAGAGCTCCAGCCATGCAAGGGGATGGCCCTGGGTCCCAGTCCCTGCCAACTCTGGGGGCAGGGACCCTGAGTGAGTGTGAGGAGCTGGAGGACGATAAGAGCCAGGCTCCAGGAACCCCGAGTTGGCTAGTGGAGGGGCAGCTTGGTGCTGGGGGGCAGGGACCCACCCTGGCAGCTGGCTCAGAGCAGGGTGAGCACCAGGGGGCTCTGGCAGGGAGCAGAGTGAGGCTACGTGGCTGGGACAAGGTTGGGCATTACTGCCACCAGTGCAGGGTTCCCCCACTTCCCCGGATTAATCCCTTTGTGCCGCAGAGCAGGAGCAGGAGCAGGAGCAGGGCTTGGGGCAGGATCCTGGGGCATCAGGGGTGCGTCTTTCTGCCACTCTGCGACGGCAGACGGGGCCAGAGAGCAGGCTTGGAACCAGACTTACCCAGTCAGCACAGTGCTCAGATTCCTGCCCCCAGCCACTCCCCTGCTGCCGAGGGTCCCAGCCTGGTGCCCCGCTGGGCAGCTCAGTGGGCTGACCTCGCAAGTACCAGGCAGGATCGTAACCGCTCAGGCAACCTCTCCTCCCCCCCCTCCCCCCCCGGCACATGTGGTTGTTCATGCATAAGAAGATTAGTCCCTGCTTTAGTGCAGATCTTTGCAGTGACGGACCCGCCGCTGGGGGGAGCAGGACACTCTGTGGTCTATTGCCTTTTTGTTGGAATGGGTGGGTGTGTGGCGGGGGGTTGGGTCTCTTGGATGCCCAGGCTGGAGTGGGTTTTCCGCCTCCTGGACTTGAGACTACGGTGATGTGGCCCACAGCGGCCTGATCTGTGTGTGGAGGCTGTGGCCAGGCGCTGGCTCTGGCCCAGTGGGATGAACTGGA
This sequence comes from Chelonoidis abingdonii, assembly GCF_003597395.2. NCBI lineage: Eukaryota > Metazoa > Chordata > Testudines > Testudinidae > Chelonoidis > Chelonoidis abingdonii. The sequence goes on along the minus strand of NC_133771.1, from coordinate 1,146,943 downwards.
CAAGCACAGGCTGGGGAGTTTCCCAGGAGATGTCTGGGGGTGGTTCTGGACCTGCTTGGGCGAAGGGCCCTGCAGCCTAGCAGGCAGAGGCAGAACAAGAGCTGGAGCAGTGGCTCGCAGTCGTTCCAGACGACTGTGCCCCTCTCCCCAGGCTGGTTGTCCCGCGCACCCCACGTTTCACCTCACTTACAAAATCAGACATAAAAACCCAGGAGTGTCCCAGCCACACCGTTACTGACAAACTACCGACGTTCTCAGTGTCACCGGCGAATTATAAACCGCGTGGAACGGAACTCGTGTACATACGGGTCAGTCTGTGGTGTACCTAGGGCAGTAGGAACGAGTCCCTGGCTGAAGGAAATGTTAGTTTGTGCTGATGTCGCTAGTGCTTTTTATGTGGCCTGTTGTAAGACTAGGGCAATATCTGAAGGAGTGCGTGGACCCGCTGGGTACCCCCTGGCTGCATGTCCCCCTGGGGTGCACAGCACAGGGCTAGAGAGCGCAGGGTCTACCGTGAGGGGTCTTTACCTCCAGCCTGGCTGGCTCTGCCTCACGCTCAGCTCCGGGTCCCCAGCAGGGCTGGTCTGGACCCTGGGCCCCTGTGGGAGGCTCCTGGGCCTGGGCCATGCAGGAGAGCAGGCGAGCCAGTCACAACTGCCCCTTACGGCCTTCAGCTGTCCGACTGCCCCCTGCTGAGGCTGAATTGGCAGGGACCCTGGAGGGCGAAAGGCTCTCTCCTGTCTAGGCCGCGGAGCCAGTGGGGGCCTGGGGCTCAGAGCACCAGAGGGCAGGGGCCGACCACCAGACCTGGGAGACCAGCAGCTGCCCCCGGGGCGGGTTCCTCATTAGTGTTACTGGAGAGCCTGGGACCCGCTATGGGCACTGCATCCCTCTCACTGGCCCAAGGCCCGAGAGATGGACAGCTGGGCAGTGTCTCTGCACACTGCCAGCCTGGCCCCTGGTTCTTTGGGGGCCTCGTGGCAAAGGAGGAGGCATGTGAACCGGGGGCAGGGAGGGGCCGGGACCCACCCCCATGTGGGGGGCAGCCAGGAGCAGCACCGAAAGCCTGTTAGAAATGTAGCGGGTGGGCAGTGGAACTGGCCCCAGCAAGCGGCCCTTCAATGGTAGGCTGGGTGAGGCTGGGCTGTGTCAGGCCATGGCAGTGTCTGAGGCGTTAGCAAGGAGGGATCCCGATGCACTCAGAGTGCTGGGCTAGGACCGCGATCTTCCAGCAGCACCTTGACTGCTCTGCTCAGCTCAGCTGCCCCAGCCAGGGCTCGTGGTGGGTTCCTGGTACGAGGTTGGAGTCCTGCGTTCCATTTCCAGGAGGAGAGTTGTGGGCAGGGGGTTGGCTGCAGTGTCTGGGCTGGCGAGGAGTCTTTTTCTGGGCTTGTGGCCTCCCGACTCCAGGAGGGTTTGGGCCAGAGCCTGGCTGGACAGCAGCAGTGTCCCGCCAACACCAGTTATTGGCAAGGCACATTCGCTGCGGAAGCTGGGCTGCTCTGCTGACGGGAGCCATGTTAGCACAGAGACAGGATCTGCTTTCGCTCCAGCTCTGGGGTCTCCGGCGCCCATCCAGGCCAGGGGGCTGGCTCCCTTGGCTTTCACCTGCCTTGGGCAAGGCTGACAGCCAGGTGACAGGCTTTGGGGCAGCACAGGGTCCTGCCTCTTGCTGCTCAGCAGGCAAGGTGCACAGCAGGGGTGGGGAGCAGGACCAGGCGCGTGCCTGGGGGCGGTTGCTGCAAGGCATCACAGTGCCAGCGGTGAAGGTGGTGCTGCAGCCCAGCTGCTCTCTGGCTAGAGGGACCCAATGCTTGGCACTTGCAGGCATTTCCAGTGTGCTGGGTTTGACGCCCCAGTGACTGAGCCTGTTTGACGTGCTGCCTTCAGGCTCACTGTGTAATTCCTGGGCATGAATCCCAAAGGATGCGGGTGCCTCGGCTGCCCATTCAGGTGCAGAGTTGGGAGGAATTCCTAGGCTGTCAGGTCCACTCCCGCTCACCTGCAGCATTGGGACGAGAGCCCTGTTCTAATGGGCTGAAGAGGAGCCAGCTGCTAGCAGCTTCCTGCAAACAAGCCCTCACGGCAGCGTCTTGAAGCTAGAGCCTGCTGCTCAGGGCTGCCTGCTGGCCGGGCATGGCTGAATCTCCAGCCTGTAGCATGACGACAAAATGCAGCTGTGAGCCAGGCCTGAACTTGCTGTTCTCTGAGCATCCGTGGGACTTTGCCCCTGCTCAGTTTCCTCTCCTAGCTCTGGCAGCGCAGAGTGCCAGCCAGCCAACCTGTGTCCTGAGTGGGGTCCTGTGAGCCCCTCCTGCTCTTGCTGTCAGAGTGAGTCAGCAAAGCAGCTCCACCCTGCTCCTGGCACTAGCCCGGCTGACCTGCTGTGTGACCTGCTTCCCTCCCTGCCCCTTTTGGCTGGCATGGTTATGGGGCAGGGCTGGCTCTCACCCAGATATACTGTGCCTGGCAGGGGCAACACGTTGGAGGGACACAACAGGGAGCACCAGCTAACGGGGGGGCACATGCCCCCCCACGTGGCCTGCACATTAAGGACAGCTACATTATTCAGTTGCTTCTGTCCCGTTGATGCCTGGAGATAATTTTTAAGTCTTCTGAAGCTGGAGAATGAGTTCAGGATGATACAGGCAGAGTGAGAAGGATTCTTATGCATTTGCAGTACTCTGGAAAGCTAGTGCTTCCAAAGCACTGAATATGAGTCCAAGATCTTTTTCCTGATGGGTAACAGCTAATTTTAGGCACCATTGTTTTGTATGTATAGAATCATAGAATATCAGGGTTGGAAGGGACCTCAGAAGGTATCTAGTCTAACCCCCTGCTCAAAGCAGGGCCAATCCCCAACTAAATCATCCCAGCCAGGGCTTTGTCAAGCCTGACCTTAAAAACCTCTAAGGAAGGAGATTCCATCCCCTCCCTAGGTAACCCATTCCAGTGCTTCATCACTGTCCTAGTGAAAAAGTTTTTCCTAATACAGGCAGTCCTCCACTTTATGACATTTGAGTTACAACAAACGGCACTTACGCCATTTATAAAGGGACACCCTGTTTCGACTTTCCGACAGAAATTTCGACTTTATGATGCTTGAGCTGACGCAACGCCATGCCAGTGAACAAGTTCATAGGTGCACATCGACATTCTACGCAGCTGATCTCCCTGAGGGAAGGTTCGACATATTGAACCCACAGGTCCAACATATTGAAGCCCTTAACATGTTCCTGAATTCATACCTTGTCTTTCAGGATGGTCACGATCAGGGGCGGCTCCAGGCCCCAGCACGCCAAGCGCATGCTTGGGGCGGCATGCCACGGGGGGTGCTCTGCTGGTCACCGGGAGGGCACGCCTGCGGAAGGTCCACTGGAGCCACCTGCTGCCCTCCTGGTGACCAGCAGAGCGCCCCCCGTGGCATGCCGCCCCAAGCATGCGCTTGGCGTGCTGGGGCCTGGAGCCGCCCCTGATCGTGACCATCCTGAAAGACAAGGTACGAATTCAGGAACATGTTAAGGGCTTGGCTCCTAGGCAAGCCACTATGATAACTAAGCAGCTTGTTGGAGTAATCGCCCAGGCTGAGAAACTGTTCATTGTTTGGCTGGAGGATCAGTCTCAGTGCCGGGCTCTGGTGATTTCAGGCAGAATTCAGAAGGCCAGGAGTCTTTATGATGATCTAAAGAAACAACCGGGGAGAGTTCCAGTGCTGAACCTTTTCATGCAAGTAGGGGGTGGTTTATGTGTTTTAAAGCCAGGTCCAATTTGCACAACATCAAGATCTCCAGTGAAGCGGCTGGTGCTGATGAGAAGGCAGCTCGTGTTTTTCCTGAGACATTGGCTGAGAGCATTGAGGAGGCAGGGGTTGTGCTCAGCAAGTTTTTAATGTTGATGGAACTGGGCTCTTTTGGGAAGAAATACTGTTGAGAACCAACATGACCAAAGAGGGGAAATCCATGCAATGGTACAAAGCTGCTAAGATAGAATCACTCTTTTGCTCGGTGCAGATGCTGCAGGTGACTTTAAACTTAACCCTTTGCTTGTGTCTGTTCGGAATCCCCCAGGGCTTTCCAGGGATAGTCCCCGGCATTTCTCCCAGTGATATGGAAACCCCATCCTAAGGCATGGGTCAATGAAAACATCTTTGGGGATTGGTTTAATCATCATTTTGTGCCAAGCATTAGGAATTATTGCAGCAAAAATAATCTTGCATTTAAAGCACTGTTAACCCTCGACAATGCTCCTGGTCATCCACCCAGCCTTGATGACATGCATCCTGACATCAAATTGATGTTTCTGCCCCCAAACACCAATTCATTGTTGCAACCCATGGAGCAGGGGGTAATTGCATCCTGCAAGGCCCACTATCTTAGGCGCACATTTGCCCAGGCCATAAGGGCAAATGAGAGGAAAGTGGCCCAACTCTGAAGGAATTCTGGAAGGGCTTCATCATTTACCATGTATCAGAGGGGTAGTCACGTTAGTCTGGATCTGTAAAAGCAGCAAAGAATCCTGTGGCACCTTATAGACTAACAGACATTTTGGAGCATGAGCTTTCGTGCATCCAACGAAGTGGGTATTCACCCACGAAAGCTCATACTCCAAAACGTCTGTTAGTCTATAAAGTGCCACAGGATTCTTTGCAACATTTACCATGCAGTTAAGAACACTGGTGAGGCATGGAATGAAGTCAAACAATCCAATTTGAATGGTGTTTGGAGAAAATTGTGTCCTGATTTTGTGTCTGACTTCCAAGGATTCACAGACACTGTTGAGGTGACCAACACTGTTGTTGAAATGGGCAAATAACTCAACTTAGACGTTGCACCAGAGGATGTTGTGAAGTTGCTGGCATCACATTCTGAAGAATTGACTAACAAGGAGCTCATTGATCTGAAACAGCAAAAAGGGGCAGAGGAAGAAGACGCACCCACTGTTGAAGAGACTCCTCCTTGTAAAGTCTTGACAACAAAAGTGTTGGCTGAGGCATTTCAGCATTTGGAAGCTGCCTGTCCCTGTCTGAGGAACACAACCCCACCATTGAGTGCAGTGCATCTGTGAATAGGAGCATATCCAACATGTACAGAGAAAGAGGGGAACGTCTGTCCAAACTTCCTTGGACACTTCTTTTAAGTCCTTCCAAATCACTGCCATGAGGGCAGGGAACTGGACTCGATGACCTCTCGAGGTCCCTTCCAGTCCTAGGGTCTATGAATCTATGAAACTTTAAAACCCCCTGAAAACCCCACCCAGTAAGAGCCACTCATGAGCTCAGAAGAAGGTGTCCCATCTCCTTCTTCATTCCTTCCATAGATTTCTTAACCTACAAATCAAATGACAAGATCAGCAATGCCCGGGAACCGATTGTGTCATAAGTCCGAGGACTGCCTGAACTATATTTCTTTATGTACTGTGATGGGGCAAGGCCAGATGGCTACAGTAAAGTACTGAGAAACAGGTATGTTAGCCCCAGGCTAAACAAATCCCTAGGACCCTGGTAACCAAATGGCAGTTGCTCCAGGTTAATCAAGGCACCTGGAGCCAATTAAGATCTTTCTAGAAGGCAGTGAATAGCTACTTTAATTAGAACACCTGCAGCCAATCAAGACAGGCTAATCAGGGCACCTGGGTTTAAAAGGAGCTCACTCCAGTTAGCAAGGAGGACTAGAGAAGAAGAAGTGTGTGTGAGGAGCTGAGCAAGAACGCAAGGAGCTGAGAGTGTTAGATGCACTGCTGGAGGGATTGAGGAGACAACGTTATCAGACACCAGGAGGAAGATCCTGTGGTGAGGATAAAGAAGGTGTTTGATGGAGGCTATGGGAAGTAGCCCAGGGAGGTGTAGCTGTCATGCAGCTGTTACAAGAGGCACTATAGACAGCTGCAATCCACAGGGCCTTGGGCTGGAACCCGAGTAGAGGGTGGCCTGGGTTCCTCCAAACCTCCCAACTCCTGATCAGACACAGGAGGAGCTGACCCAGACTGTGGGAAAGATCACTGAGGTGAACAAATCCGCCAAGAAGCACAGGACGCACCAAGGTAGAGGAGGAACTTTGTCACAGTATGTTTAGCTTATTGTTCTATGGCAGCATGATTGCTATTTACAATATAATAGGTTGATTAGTATAATTACTTGTGTAATAATTGATTGAGTACAAAAACTGGTTTATTTGGTGAAATAAGTGTATTTGGGCCTTGGTTCAGGAACCAATCACCCAGTTGGAAAATGGTTCCAAGTTACAATGTTTTGACTTAAGATGCAATTTTTCAGGAACCAGTTGCGTCAAATCGCGAGATCCCTGCCTGTATCACGGTAGACCTCTCCTACTGCAACTGAGACCATTGCTCCTTGTTCTGTCATCTGCTACCACTGAAACTGTCTAGATTCATCCTCTTTGAACCCTTTCAGGTAGTGAAAGCAGCTATCAAATCCCCCCATTCTTCTCTTCTGCAGAACTAAACAATCCCAGTTCCCTCACCCCTCTCCTCATAAGTCATGTGCTCCAGCCTGCATTCATTTGTTGCCTCCGCCTGGACTCTCCAATTGTCCACATCCCGTCTGTAGTGGGGCCACCAGTTGGTATGCATTTGCCCTAATGCATCACTTGCATTTAACAATTGAATCATCTGCTGTTTCGTTGCCCAGTCCACTCAATTTTGTGAGATCCCTTTGTACTCTCGCAGTCGCCTGGACTTCACCATCTGGAGTAGTTCGCCACCTCAATGTTGACCTCTTTGCAGACCATTTGTGAATATGCTGACCAGCGCGCCCAGTGCAGACCCCTGGGACACGCTATTTACCTCCTCCAGTGAAAACTGAGCATTGTCCTAGCCTTGGTTTACCTGTCTTCTAACTGAGAGCCTGGGATGCTTATCAGTGTCATCGCTTAGGAGCCTTCATTTGATTTAAGGACAAGCCTCTTGTTATCCTCATTCCCCTACCTCTGTTTGTAGAACAGACCCTGCCCTGAAGCAGCACAGAACCCTACTGACTCCGGGCACTGCTGGCCCTTGCTCCCACCGGTATTGGGGGGGCATGTAACCCGCTTGTGCAAAGTGGGAATGGCTGCGCGTCTGTGGATGCTGGGTGGGGAGTAGGACCTGGAAGTGCAGGGGGTTGTTGCTGGGACGGGTGCTTGGGAAGGGGAGGCACACCCTGAGCATAAACAGAGAACCCAGGAGGGGGGTTGGAGGCCAGGTGACACTTCTGCCTGGGACACTAGACAAAGGAAACAAAGGCTGGGGGAGGAGACGGGGGGGAGGCTGAGTGGGAGGCTGGCGGAGTTTCAGTTTGGAAGCTGGCTGGGAAATGGAGGTGATCCCCGACGGGGCTTGGGCTTCCCAAAGGGGCTGTGACCTCCCTGGGGCCCCAGATGGACCTAACTAAGGGGGGTCTTGTTGTCTGTACCGGGAAGACCTGTTTTAGACTGTGTTCCTGTCACCTTAATAAACCTCTGTTTTACTGGCTGGCTGAGAGTCACCTCTGACTGCAAAGTGGGGGTGCAGGACCCTGTGGCTTCCCCAGGACCCCGCCTGGGCGGGCTCGCTGGGGGAAGCGCACAGAGGGACAGAGGATGCTGAATGCTTCAAGGAGAGACCCAGGAGGTGAAGTCGTGTGAGCTTCTTGCCCTGCAGACAGTCTGCTCCAAGGGAGAGGAGGCTCCCCAGAGTCCTGCCTGGCTTGGTGGGGAGCAGTTCCAGAGCATCGCCCAGGGACTCTGTGACACCCCCCCATAGCTCCCTGCCCCTGTCTTCTGTGACTCTTGTGCCGTGGATGCTGCTACATATGGGGGGTGCTGAGAGTTCTGCCCAGGTCCAGCCGGGTCCCCCCGACAGTGCCTGGACCAGGTTGAGAGGGTCTCCTCATGAGCTTGTTTGGCCAAAGTGCCCAGGCTGGGGGCAGCAGTCAGCCAGCGCTCAGCCAGACCCCTATGCCGTGTTCAGGGGAGGGCCATGGGGCTGTCCCTGTGGGACAGACTGGGCTCCCCGGCAGTGCTGGCCTGCGGTAGTTTTGCTTCACTGTTCCCTGGGATGCAGCGATTTAATCTCCCTAAAAGGGTTGGTGACGTGTTGTTTGCTGAGGAGGGGAGGTGGCATAAATCCTGGTGCGAGCCTGGCACTGGGCCATGTTTACCCAGTGCAATCCCGCAAATGGCTCCTTGGCCTCAAGGACGCACCCACCCGTTGTGCTGCCATCAGCTGTTTTGTGTGTCCTGGAGAGCCGCTGCTGTCAGTGGGGCCCATTAGCACGGCTCCTTGGGAGGGCACAGCAGCCTGGCTGGGGAGTGCAGGTCCCAGACAACTGGCCCGGGGCTGCAGAGTGTGGGGCAGGTGATGCGATAGGAGCTGCACGCATGGGGCACGTGGGCACCCCCACTCCTCACCTCCAAGTGTGAGGCGCCCCAGAGGGCTCTGCATGCACATACACACACCCCTGAGTGTGAGGTGCCCCAGAGGGCTCTGCACGCGCACACATACACACACTGAGTATGAGGCACCCCAGAGGACTCTGCACACACACACCTTGAGTGTGAGGTGCCCCAGAGGGCTCTGCACGTGCACACACACACACACCCTGAGTGTGAGGCACAGAGCTCTGCGCACACATACACACCGTGAATGTGAGGTGCCCCAGAGGGCTCTGCGCACACACACATGCACACCCAGAAGGTGTGAGTGAGTGTAAGCTGGCTAAGAGACCTCAGCTGCTCACGAGTGCACTGGCCACTCTGGCTGGTCTCTGCTGGTAGCCCTGCCTCCCACCCTCCATCTTCCTGCCATGCGGCTGCTTCTCAGCCACTGTGGTCAGCTGTTTTCTACCTGATTAATTTTTCTCCTGTGCGTGTAGTGTGGAGCGGCATGGCCGCCAGGCCGGCCAGGTAGGGGAGCGGCGGGTCGGGTCGGGTCAGGTCGTGCTGGTGGCCCGGGGCAGGCCATTCTGTCATGTGGGAGGAGACACGAGAGGTAGTGGCAGGCTGAGGGAGGGGAGAAGCAGGCTGGAGTGCTGGGAGTGTGGAGTGCCAGCCATATGGGAGGAGACATGGTGGTGTGGGGTGTTGGAGAGGGCGGGGCGGGGGACGCGGCTGGCTGGGGAGAGTGAGTTGGAAGGGCAGGGTCAACTGGTGAGAGTGTCTCCAGAGGCGTGGCTGGCCAAGGAGAGTGGGTTGGGGGGCATGGCCGGGACAAGATTTTGTCTCTTCAGTAGACTCAGGGTTTCCTAGTTCATCCCAGCCAGACTCGGGCAGATTCTCTGATCCTGGCTTGTTCCTTTCCTAGGCTGCGTTTGCACTTCCCGCTCTGCTGACACGCCGCAGAGTCACGGCCCTGTGCATGTGTCCTGCAGAGCGAGGGGGCCAAGCGTACAGCACTGATTTGTCTGGGACCCAGAAGAAACAGCTTCCATTTCCAGCTCTGCCACAAAGTCCTCAGGTGGCCTTGGACAAAGGATATCAGCTCGCTGCACCTTACTTGTAAGACGGGCCTGGCCTTCCTCACCTCACAGGGGTGCTGCCACGTTAGATTTGTTCGTGTGTGAGATGCTCAGATACTGTGGTGATGCGGTCAGAGCAAACAGGCAGATGATGTGTAGCCAGCGAGACCAAGGCACGGACTAGCAATGTGCACAGCATTGAGAGAATTGCACCACAGCCAGCAGTAAGCATTTTACAAGGACCTGCGATCGCGAATGGCATTAGCCAGTGCCTCTCCGTAATGTTACAGAGCAGAGCTGGGTTGGGCCTCTGAGGGGTGAATGAGAAAGCGGCAGGGTAAGGACAGCAGCCAGGCTCTCCCAGGGCGGCGGGCTGAGCAGTGGGGCTAGAAGATCGTCGCTGCCGTCGCTGCCGCAGAGGAGGAGGCTGCTGCATTAGGGAGTGGCCTTGGAAGGATTTTAGAGGCACAGTGGGAAGCGCCAGCTGCGGGCACTGGGTGAGCGTTGGCAGAGAAGGGCAAAGGGAAGGAGGTGGAGGAAGGGGCCTAAGGTTTCTGCCAGTTGATGGAATTCGCTCTCTGCTGCCGTCTATTGATGAACCGGGGGAAAGACTTCATGAGCAGAGCTCGTTAGCAGAGACGCTCGTTGGGCCAGGGCGATGGGTTAAATCTGCTCGTCTGGGCTGCAGGGTGATGAGCAGTTCCTGCCCGTGTCGAGTGTGTGATGCTGTAACCTGCCTGCTGAGTGTGGAGGCTGTGCACTGGGGGCTGTGAGAGTTTGCCACATGCGGACAGGATCCTGCCAGTGGGGTGCTGAGGAGACATTTGTCCCCAGGAAGGTGGGAAACTGAGGCAGAGGCTGTGACCCAGGGTGCTGTGGCGGCTGCGGTCCCGCTGTCCGCCTCACAGGACCCAGTGCTGGTGAGGGGTGCACGTTGCCTAGGGGAGATCTCTGGCTGGGGTTTCTGGGTGGGCCCAGGCTGGTTTTGTTGGCAAAGTTAAGAGGAATCCCTGGCAGTGGCCCCTGGCCCAGCCCTGGGGGCTGGTGACACGCCCAGCGAAGGGTCACTTCCGTGCAGAGCAACATGTCCCGCAGCACCTGCAGCAGCTCCTGGCTGGCCCCAGAGGCAGAGCGGGGGGCCTGTGGCTGCAGCAGTCCTGCTCCCTGCCCTTGGACAGGAGCCTTCGGAGGCAGGAGTGTAACTTGTAAATGGATGGTGTAATTAGGAATTAATAGCCACTGGAGAGGCACGCAGGGACTGCAGACACTGTGGCCTACTTAGGCTTGGTCCTGCTTCAGAGTCCTGAGGCGAGGATGAAAAGCAGCCTGCAAGCTCAGCCAGCCCCAGCCAGCCAGCTAGACCCTGTACATCTGGCTCATCCTCTGCTGGGACAGGCGGGAGGGCACCAGAGTCTGCTCTGTGGCCGACAGGCTGTACCATCTCACTAGCCCAGCCTGCCACATGAGAAGCCCTTGGGAGTCCTAGCTCCTGGGTCAGTCTGGACATGCTGGGCTGCCCCAGGGCCATTGCTTCTGGGGTCCCTGAGCCCCGGCCTGACAGCACGAAGCTGGGGAAGTGCTGGGCAGGCTGCAGTGCCTGTGGGCCCTGGCCTCCCCGCTGTCGCGCTCCGACGTGGCAGGAGGCAGCACTGGCTGCTCTCTGCAGATCCCCGGGGGTGCTGCAGGCTGGCACATGTTCCCAGTGGGTTTGGTGCCAGGCATGCAGTGCATGGGTAAGACTGTCCCAGCCTGCATTGGTGCCTCTAGTGCATCTACGTGGCCTGATGCCTTGCTGTGACAAAGTGGGAATGTTCTTAATGTTTGCTCTGAATACTGTGTTGGTGCCTCAGTGTCCCCTATTCAGTTCTTAAGTATCCAGGTGGTGGAATAAGGGTTGTAAATTGCCACGTATTCACAGGGGCGAAAGGAAATGCAGGCCTGTTATTTACCAGGCTGCACGTGGCAATGGACTGTATTGGTAAGGGATGCAAGGAGAGTATGGGCCACGATGCAAACTGCAGACACACACACAACTAAAATTAATCAATTTAAAGTTTTATTGGGGATAGTTACAAGGGGTAGGGGAGCAGCGTATGATTAGCTAATGGAGTTAATAAAACTTAAAACACACAATGACTAAAATATCTACTAACAATATTTATAAACAAAGACACGCATTTAGTAATAACTGATACTTACAAATACAAACCAACGCATAATGACCGGCAACGTAGAGACTTGTTTAAACATGTGAGCTGAGAGAGAGCTTCGAGGTGATCAGGCTCGGTTGCGGGTGTACATGGGATACACAGGATCGTTTTTCTTTCTCCTCTCCCTGCCTGCACATGGCAGGCCGGCCTAAAGTACCTACTATGACATCATAGAAGTGTCATAGGGGACGGGGCCCAAAACCTGTGTGTGTTCGTTTCTGATTGGCACAAGCAAAGTTTACACCAAGTAGGAAGCAGTCCTAATCTGGCTTCGCCCCAAAGGTGAGGAATGCATATGTGTTTTAGAATGCGTTCAACACTGAATGACAAAAGAAGAAGCCAGGGCATACGGATGGCAGTTCTACAGGATGCAGACAGGAACTCATCTTAACAGGTGCCTCAGTGTCCCTATTCAGTTCTTAAGTATCCAGTGTGTGAACAAGGTGTGTGGTTGCTGGCAGAGCAGGGGCCAGTGCACCTAAATGCCTGAGCCCCTGTCTCCTAGCAACTGATGGCCTGGCCCCTCCCTGCAAAGTGCCAGCTGAAGGTGTTGGAGACAAAGGATCAGGTGACCTCCTGGCCCAGGAAACGGGCTGAGCAGAGGAGGAGGAGCTGGAGAGGGGTTGTGTAGTCTAGAGCTGGCTGGGGACAGGAGTGAGTGCAGACGTGGTGCTGGCTCACTGCCCCCCAGAATGGACCTGTGTGGTAAGCCTCCTGTCCGAGATCTGGACTTAGCATCCAAAATCTGGGCGGACCTGAAACTCCCCCAAGTCTCACTACCAGCTTGGATTTCTCGCGCCACCAGATAAGAATAGGCTCTTATCAGCCTGGATTCCCAAGTACTTCTTGGGGGACCCCCTCTGTGGATCCCAACATCCTTTGGAAGACCCCCAAGACCCAGACCCCTGGGTCTCTCTCTCTCCTCTCCCAGCTCCCCCCCTTCCCTGGTTAGCCGGTGCGAGACTAGACTTCACTCCTTGAATGCAAACCAAGAGACTATTCTCTTCCCCCGAGGCAGGCATTCACAGCTATCACAGCTAGCACACAAGGAGATCCCCTCCCGTGTCTCGTAGCAGTAACAGAGAAAACCTCAACCACAAGAGAACAGAGATGATTCTTTCCCGTCCTATGCCCTGGGGACGAATAGGAAAAACCCACACTGCTTTCCTTTCCCTTCTCTGTCTTCCGTGAGGGAGACAGCTACCTGGTACAGAAGTTCTATCCCTTTGCCTCACTAGGAAAAGAAACTCCACCAGTTTTCAAAAGAATTTAATAAAGAAAGAAAATACAAAAACAATAATCTTGCATAGAAACTAATACAGGCTCTTGCTTATAAGAAATATGAAACAGTCTGATTTAAAAGATAGCCCGATTAAACCAGTCCAGCAAATCAACATACATGTAAATACACACAAAGCCGCATCCAAAGCCGAATTACTTTGCTTCCTTTTGTACTCACAGATGTTTAGGAGAAGATTTGAAGATAAGATGGAGTTAGAAGAAAAACTGTTTACCCATAGCCGAGAAACAACAAAGACCTGAGTATACAAATTCCCGCCCCTAGACTTTTAAACAATCCAGTTCTCTGATTGGTTCTCTGGTCAGGTGTTTTTCCCTTTGTTCACCCTTCACAGGCAAAAGAAAATTAACCCTTACCAATTAACCCTTACCTTACCTATCTACTTATGACAACCTGGCCGACGGGTCCGGTTCTCTGTACCCACAAGCTCTGTTTTAGTCCCTGTTCCTGTCATCGAATAAACCTCTGTGTTACTGGCTGGCTGAGAGTCACGTCTGACTGTGAAGTGGGGGTGCAGGACCCTGTGGCTTCCCCAGGACCCCACCTGGGCGGACTCGTTGTGGGAAGTGCAGAGAGGGGCAGAGGATGCTAAATGCTCCAAGGAGAGACCCAGGAGGTGAAGCTGTGTGAGCTTCTTGCCCTGAACAAGTCTGCTCCAAGGGAGAGGAGGCTCCCCAGAGTCCTGCCTGGCTTGGTGGGGAGCAGTTCCAGAGCTTCGCCAGGGGACTCTGTGACACCTGTGCAGGGGTGTGTGCAGCCCATGAGAGAGGCCACCCGCAGAGCCTCCAGGCCGTGTACTGGGCCTGAGTTCCTGGGGGCCGTCTATCGCTCAGGGTTATAGCCCAGCCCTGTGGGAGGGGAGCGAACCCAAGCACTAACCGGGGATGGCAACTGCCCAAGTGAAGTCATCGCGAGGGAGAGATTAATCTAATCTCCTCAGGGACGCAGGCTGCTTCCTGGCGCAGGGACCTGCTCATCCTATTATACTTGGCAGGTGCTGGAGGGGTGAGGTGCTTTGTCACTCACTCCAGTCCCTTCCCCCCGGCTGGGCTCCTGCAGGCTGGCAGGGGGCCCAGCCGCTCTAGGGAATGAATCAATGAAGCCTGCCAGGGCGGTACTGAATGGCTGCACATTTATCAATGGAGGGACGGAGAGGAGCTGTCGGAAGTGCTGCCCAGGGAGACGCAGCCAGGCAGGTTCTGGGCTCTCTAGCCCAAGCCCTCCTGTGACTTGGGCCCCCTGTCCCGACCATCCTCAGGGACACACACTGGAGTCTGGCTGCTCCCCTTAGCATCATCCGCGGCAACAAGCTTCCCTGTCGCCCACAGCATGCCCAGCTCATCCCTCGTCCATGCACTGGCACCATGTCTCTCTCACTCGTGCGCCAGGCCTGGCTCAGGCGGGAAAGCTGAGGGCCTGCTCGTCCTTCAGGGCTGGGCTTCTGCCCCAGCTGTTCGCCAGGTGCCAATTGCTGCTGGTGCAGGGGCGTGATTGGCACCGTGGTGGCTGGTGCCTCTCCGGGCTGTTCTCCGGGCACTGTCCTGCTTTGGCCAAACCCCTAGGTTAGTGGGGCTGGTGCCAGGAGCCTCCCTGGAGCTGCTTCCTGAGCCAGGCTACCTCAGGCCCTTGTTGGCCATCTGAGCCCCTGGAGATCTCGCACGGAGCAGGAATGCCCCAGGCATGGGACTGGAGTCCATGCCCCTAGCACCAATCCGCAGGCCTCAGCAGTTGGACTGATGGTGCCAGTGGGAGCCCGCTCCTTGCGTGGCACAGGCTCAGCCGCAGACTGTGTGAACGAAGCAGCAGCACTGGGAAAGGAACCCGTCCCGAGCTGCCAACGGCAGTAATCTGTTTTAGAGGCTCAGGTTTTCAAATCCAAATGACACCGCAGACTCTTCTTGGCCCAGCCCAGCGAGCGGAGACGCATGGTCTGACGTCATCAGAGGCTGCGGCAGAGCCCGGGCAGCGTGGCCCCAGGAGCACTCGGCTAAGGCAGGACTCTGCCCTTGGGGTACTTGAGACCGGCAGGCTGTGGGCTTCCACTCGGGCCCATGGCTGGAGTTGACCCATGGGCTGGTGTAGGGTCAGCAGACAGGAGGGGAGCACACAGTGGGGGGCTGAGAGAGGGCCCTGAAAACACCAGCCCTCCCCCTGGAACTGTACAGCCTGGGGCCTGGCATGTCCCCAGCAGAGGTGTGGTCCCATCGCTGCGTTTTAGCCATGAATGAGCCCCTGCTGGCTCAGGCCTTCCACCCGCTGGGCTTGAGCCAGGACCCCTGGCCGCTCTGGGGGTACGTTGGCACAGTGATGAAAGCCCCGCAGCCTGGGTCTAACAATGACTGTGTGACCGTTAGCCTGAGCTCCTGTAGCCTCCAGCCTTGCGGACAGATGTCCGTCCCTCGTCCCCTCCGGGGGGGCGGCAGGGCTTGCTACGCTTTGCCTTTGATCCGCCCATGGTGTGCCGGGGGTGACCACCAGGCAGAGCTCGGAGGGTGCTGTACGTGCAGCCTCGGGGGCCCTGGGCCTGGAGTTGGTGTTAAAGGGACACAGCTGACATCTGAGAACTGCCCGGCAGCCCTTGTGACTAGCCGCCCTGCTCCCTCATAGGGGTGCTTTGCTCTGCTGGCCCCACGGTGCATGGGCAGTGATAGCTGCAGAGCGGGCCCCACTGGTTTGTGGATGTTGATGGCACTTGGTTGCTCATGCCATGGGTCGCTGTGCTGCAGGGAGCAGTGGGGGCTCAGCAGGGGATGCTCTCCCCAGCCGTCAGTGCTGGCCCTATTGCCCCAGTGTGGCGCTAGGGGGCCTGTGAACATAAGAACAGTCAGACCAAGGGTCCATCTAGCTCAGGATCCTGTCTTCCCATGGCGGCCAATGCCAGGAGCCCCAGAGGGAATGAACAGAGCAGGGAATCGTCCCATGATCCATCCGCTGTCGCCCTTTCCCAGCTCCTGGCAAACAGAGGCTGGGACACCATCCCTGCCCAGCCTGGCTAATAGCCATTGATGGACCTGTCCTCCAGGAACTTCTCTAGTTCTTGTTTGAACCCTGTTCTAGTCTGGGCCTTCACAACATCCCCTGGCAAGGAGTTCCACAGGTTGTTAGTGCTTTTTGTGATGAAATACTTCCTTTTGTTTGTTTTTAAATCTGTTGCCTATTCATTTCATTGGATGGCCCCTAGTTCTCATGTTATGAGAAGGAGTAAATAACACTTCCTTATTTACTGTCTCCACACCCGGCATGATTTTATAGACCTTTATCACATCCCCCCCTTAGTCTTCTCTTTGCCAAGCTGAAAAGTCCCAGTCTTATTAATCTCTCTTCATATGGCAGCTGTTCCATCCCTGAATCATTTTGTTGCTTGTCTCTGAACTTTTTCAATTCTAATAGACCTTTTTTGAGATGGGGCGACCACATCCGCACGCAGTATTCAAGGTGTGGGTGTTCTATGGATTTATACACTGGCAGTATATTTTCTGTCTTATTATCAGTAATGGTTCCTAATATTTTGTTAGGTTTTTGTTTGTTTGTTTGTTTTTACTTCCGCTGCACATCAAGCAGCTGTTTTCAGAGAACTATCCACAATGACTCCTGGTCCCAGAACAGAGTCCTGGGGGACCCCGCTTTTTACCTTTCTCCACTATGAAAACTGACCATTAATTCCTACCTTTTGATTCCTGTCTTTTAACCAGTTACAGATTCAGGAGGGAACCTTCCCTCCTCTCCCATGACAGCTTTCTTGCTTAAGAGCCTTTGGTGAGAGACCTTGTCAAAGGCTTTCTGAAAATCCAAGTACACTATATCCACTGGATCCCTCTGGTCCACATGCTTGTTGATCCCCTCAGAGAATTCTAATAGATTGGTGAGGCATGATTTTCCTTTACAAAAGCTGAGTTGACTCTTCCCCAACAAATAATGTTCATCGATGTATCTGACAATCTGTTCTTTACTATGTTCCAACCATTTTGCCCAGTACTGAAGTTAGGCTCACCGGCCTGTAATTGCCAGGATTGCCTCTAGAGCCTTTTTATAAATATCAGCATTACATTAGCTACCCTTCAGTCATCTGGAACAGAGGCCTCTTTGGGAAAAGGTCCTCAGCTGCAGGACACCTGCCCAGAGCCAGGCTGGGGTGCTGGTGGGTTGGGGCTGCAGGGAGCAGGCTAGCAGGGAAGGCAGTTGCTGAGAAGCTAGATGACTTCTTTGCATTAGTCTGCAGGGAGGAGCATGGGGGGGACATTCCTATCCCAGAGCTGCTCCTTTTTGCTAGGAAAGACAAGGCGCTGTCAGAGAGTGAGAGGTCAGGAGAAGGCACCAGCCCTGGCTGCTCCATTCCCCGGGGCTGAGGCATGGGGTGGACAAGTGGCTAGCAGAAGTATCCAAATGCTCATTAAATGCAGCTCTGTTGCAGAGAACTGGAGAGTAGCCAATGCTGTACCTGTACTGAAAAAGGCTCTGGGATGAGCCTGGGGAGCTGTTGAAATGATCAGTAAAAACAGAGCAGCAACCCCCTGTGACGGTGCTGCCTGTGGGAGCCAGCTGAGGTCACTCAATCAGGGTGAACTGCAAACAAAACAGGGCAGACAAATCCCAAATGCTGGTGGTTATTCCACTACTTAGATTTACCAAGCCAGCACAAAACAGCTTCTATAGTACCTCACTGGTTACTTAGAAGTTTAAACCACGCAGTTCCCTTAAAGTGCCCAGCCTCAGGCCTGAACCTTTCTTTTAATGATGGAAGTAAGATTTTCAGGGAAAGTCATCAATCATATCTCCACAGGTGTTGTCTGGACG
>NC_133771.1:1122526-1127785 GCF_003597395.2 Chelonoidis abingdonii | reverse complement strand
CTGAGCAGAGAGGAGAGGCTGGAGGGGGTTGTTAGTCTGGAACTGGCTGGGGACGAGGAGTGAAGTGCAGACGTGGGGGTCTGGCTCACTGTCCCCTAGAATGGACCCGGCCGAGGGGACCCATTCTCTGTACCCACAAGCTCTGTTTTAGACCCTGTTCCTGTCATCGAATAAACCTCTGTGTTACTGGCTGGCTGAGAGTCACGTCTGACTGCAAAGTGGGGATGCAGGACCCTCTGGCTTCCCCAGGACCCTGCCTGGGCGACTCGCTGTGGGAAGCGCACTGAGGGGCAGGGGTTGCTGAATGCTTCAAGGAGAGACCCAGGAGGTGAAGACGTGTGAGCTTCTTGCCCTGAACAAGTCTGCTCCAAGGGAGAGGAGGCTCCCCAAAGTCCTGCCTGGCTTTGTGGTTAATGATCTGGAAAGGGGGGAGTAGGGAAGGGGCAGCTTGCAGTTAGTCAGGAAGAATAGGCCTGAGAGGCACTGAGCGGGATTGAACCAAGCCAGGTGACTGGGCCACGCACCAGTGAATGAAATTCAGCGTCGGTAAATGTAGAGTAATGGAGGGAAACTTTTGAACCGGCCATTCATCTGCCAGGGGTTGCACAAGCCCCAGAGCAGGCACCTCGGCTCTGGGCAGAAACACGACTACAGGGGCTGGATGCACACGGCATGGGGAGAGATGGCGGACACTGCACAGGGCTAGGACCCAGCTCACGTGGGAGCTGGAGGAAGTTTGTGGGCCTGGAAAACTGTCTTGTGCAGAGGGAGTGATGAGCTTGGGATTGTCACCTTGGATAGGAGCTGAATGAGAGAGGGGTCTGTGGAGCTCACTGCCCCAGGCAGTCACTGAGTCAGGAAGATGGGCTGGACCTTTCTGTAGGTCACAAGGTCATCCAGAGTGATGGTTAATGATATGGCATCACACTAAACCTCCTGCTTCAGGCTTACACCACGCGGGTGTGTCTGCACTGCAGGAAGAGACCCACGCCTGGCCCAGGGCAGCTGGCTCAGGCCCACAGGGCTTTGCCTGTGGGGCTATAAGAAATGTTTGTCTCCAGCCCGAGCCAGCTGCCCTGCGCCAGGTGCGGTTGTGCCGCTGGTCTTTTACTGCGATGTAGCCCTGCCCTGAGAGACCAGCAGCAGGGGGGCAGGGGCTCAGATTGTCCCACATCTGTGACTGAGGGATTCTCAGACCTGGTGCAGCCACTGTCAGAGATGGGGCATGGGGCTGGATGGGCCAGGGGCCTGACCCAGCTGTGTGTGGGGTGGGGTAGCAGGCATCCATGCTCCTGACCCAGCTGTGGGCATGGGGGGACGGGTAGCAGGCATCTGTGCTCCTGACCCAGCTGTGGGCATGGGGGGGCAGCAGGCATCTATGCTCCTGACCTATCTGTGGGTACGAGTGGGGGGGGCAGCAGATATCTGTGCTCCTAAACTAGCTGTGGGTGTGGGAGGGCGGGAGAGGCAGGCGGAGGCAGCAAGCGTCCGCATTCCTGACCCAGCTGTGGGCACGGAGGGGTACAGGGGCAGAAGGCATCTGTGCTCCTGACCCAGCTGTGGGCGCGGGGGGTGCAGGGGCAGCAGGTGTCCACACTCCTGACCCAGCTGTGGGCGTGGGGGGTGGGGGCCGGAGGCAGCAAGCGTCCACACTCCTAACCCAGCTGGGGGCTGCTTTGTGCAGGGTCCCTGGTGGGAGTTGGAGATGTGATCTCTCAGCAGCTGGTGGAAAGAAGGGGCCTGAGTGGGCACAGCAGTCGCAGGACACTGAAGATGATGGCCATTGGCTTCTGCTTTGTGGTGAGTGCTGCCCCCCAGGGCTCGCTGGGAGCAGAGCAGGGACCTGGTGCAGCAGGCTGTGCACATACCAGCATGCAGAGCCGGCCTGGTGCCGGGCGTGCGAGGAGCAGGGCCGGGAGCAGGCAGCAGCTGCAGAATTCTCTCCCTGGGGCTGGCAGGGTCTCCCAGCAGATAGCCATGGGACTCTGCCATGCTGCGGGAGAGCCCAGAGTGGGGGACATCAGTGTAGCACCCCTCTGGGGCAGGAGGGCACTCCCCGGCCCCCCGCTGCCTGGGCTCTGGCCCTAGAAGCTGCTCCCCAGCCCTGCAGTCTGCGCCACGGTGGGTGAAGTGCTAAGTGGTGCTGGAACCGGCCAGGAGCCAATTTGATTATGTGGCACTTGGCCGCTCCCATGCCCTTGTGTTGAACAACTCCTGGCTTGAGTCCTAGCACTGAGGAGCCTGGGAGAGGGAGCAGCTCCCTTGGACAGCCCAGCAAGGCTGGCGGGTGAGGGGCACCAGTGCTCAGCTCCCCACCTGCCCCCAGCAGCTGCTTCCACTCAGGCTGCAGTTCTCTCTCCAGAGCTTGGCCTCTGCCCAGCCAGCGTGGGCAGACAGGCGGGTGTATCTGTGGCCTGGCACACGGCCCAGGCAGCCCTTGGGGAGCCCAGAGAAGTGACGAGTACAGCCCAGCCCAGCTGCAGTGACCCCTGTGGTTCAAGTTCTGTCCCCCCGTCTGTCCGATCTCCTGTCAGACTCCTGTGGTGCCTCCAATTGCTCCCCACAGTCCACACTTAACCCTCCCCCCGACCCAGGCCTTTGTTCCTGAGCAGGGGGATGGGGCTCAGCCCCCTGCAGAGAGGCAGGACCACGTCTCTCTGGGTCGCTGGTCACCAGGTGTCCACATCCCAGCCATGGGATCTGCCCTTGTCTTCTCAAGAGCTGCATGGAGATGGGAGCTAAGGGTCCAGGCCGCCAGGCGCCATCCACACCTGTGTCTTCGCCTGCCCCAGAGCCCCCAGACCTCCTACCCATGGGGGAATAGTGCCGCACACAGGGGAAACTGAGTCTTTCCATTGCAGTCTGTGCTGCAGGGAGAGGGGCAGGGACTCAGCAGGGCGCCCTGTCCTCCTCATGGTCAGTGCTGGCGTTGCCTTTCGTCTGAGAGCTCCACACGCTGCAGAGGCTCCCCTGCTCCCCAGCCAGGGGCTCAGTCAGGATCAGGTGGGAAAACAGAGGCCTGGAGAAAGCTGGGGATTCTCCCAAGGCCCATAGTGTCAGGCAGTGATGGAGCCAACAAAAGGACCTTGGCACCCTGGCATCCAGCCCTGTCTCTCCCATTCGTGTTTGTTTCGAGAGCCCCGGGGATCTGTACTGGCCGCAGCCACCAGGGCCTGGTGCCCTTCACAGGATTCCTCCTCGCCCTGCTGGCTCCGAGGGAAGATGCCCCCGGCCCCCGTTTGCATTGGGCGGCCCCCAGCCTGTGTGGTGGAGGTCTGTGCTGAGCCCTGGCTGCAGCGTGAGTTTTCAGGGTGCCTCTCTAGGCTGTCATGGGGGGCGTTGTCTCCTTGGTGCCCGTGGCTGAACAGGACTTTGCTGGCTCTGCTGGGGGATCTCCTGCCAGGCTGCGGAACTGCACTGGGCCACAGGGGCTGGATCCAGACCCTCGATACCAGCCTGTCACTTTCACCTCCGGATCACTGAGCTCTCAGTGCCCACCAGCCCCTCCCCCACGTTGGCTCTGGGCCCAGTCACTTGCCGGCAGCATAGCCACAGCCTGCCCCCATTCCCTGTGCCTCAGTTTCCCCTCTGCACCAGGACAGAATGGCCTGACCCCCCCCCTGCAGATGCAGAGTGTCACAGAGTTCCTGGGCGATGCTCTGGAACTGTTCCCCACCAAGCCAGCCAGGACTCTGGGGAGCCTCCTCTCCTTGGAGCAGACTTGTTCAGGGCGAGAAGCTCACACGGCTTCACCTCCTGGGTCTCTCCTGGGAGCATTCAGCATCCTCTGCCCCTCCGTGCGCTTCCCACAGCGAGTCCGACCTGGCGGGGTCCTGGGGAAGCCAGAGGGTCCTGCCCCCCACTTTGCAGTCAGATGTGACTCTCAGCCAGCCAGTAACACAGAGGTTTATTCGATGACAGTAACAGGGTCTAAAACAGAGCTTGTAAGTACTGCGAACTGGACCCCTCGGATGGGTCCATTCTGGGGCCCAGTGAGCCAGACCCACCCCCATCTTCCCTCACTTCCTGTCCCCAGCCAGCCCCAAACTGAAACCCCCTCCAGCCCCTCCTTTCTGGGCTGTGTCTCTTTCCCAGGCCAGGAGGTCACCTGATCTCTTTGTTCTCCCACACCTTTAGCATCCCCTTGCAGGGGAGAAGGGCCTGGCCATTAGTTGCCAGATGACAAGGTTGGCCAGAAACTGAGGCACCCACACAGTATTCAGAGGAAACAGTAAGAACAGCCCCACTTTGTTATGCAGGGGAGGCATTTTTCTGTCTATGGGGCCTCTGTGATGCCCATCAGGGGGTGCTGGCACAGGACACACCCCTTCCCCTGCCGTAGGGAAGGCCCATCCGTCTGTCTGTCTGTGGGGCATGTAGCTCAGTGCATGGCCGCTGCCTTGAACCGGTGCTCTCTGTAATCCCATCTGAGCCCAGGAGGCAGAGCTCCAGGGACTACAGCAGGCCCTTCCTGAGATGACCCCATGACAGGAGCCTGGGACTGGGGTAGCACTTTGCCCACTTAACTCTCCAGCCTGGGCTGTCTCTCAATGCTTTGCTAGTGACAGGCAGCAAACCCCTCCAGGTGCTGTGATCACTCAGCATGACCACATGTGGAGCCCCGCACCCAGCTAGAGTGCATGAATGTTCCCAGAGCCGCTCCTGAATCACACAGAGAAAGGCACCAGCTCCGAGCCTTGTACCTCAGAGCTGTACCGTCCTGCCCTGGTCAGAAGCCTGATGAGTGGGAGTGCGTTGCCTGGTCCGCCCATATCTTGATGTGGAGAGGACGCACGCTAGCCCTTGTAACCTGAGCTGAGGTTTCCTAAACACTTCATGCAAAACACACTGTTTAAGGTAAAATCGAAAACAGGTTTATTAACTACAGACACATTGTGATGAACTGGGAATGTTCTTAATGTTTGCTCTGAATACTGTGTTGGTGCCTCAGTGTCCCCATGGCGGTTCTTAATAT
Source organism: Chelonoidis abingdonii (assembly GCF_003597395.2). Taxonomy (NCBI): domain Eukaryota; kingdom Metazoa; phylum Chordata; order Testudines; family Testudinidae; genus Chelonoidis; species Chelonoidis abingdonii. Next base: position 1,122,810 of record NC_133771.1, on the reverse strand, counting down.
CTAGGTGGTGGAATAAGGGTGTGTGATTGCTGCAGAGCAAAGGGCCAGTGCACCTAAATGCCTGGCACTCTGTCTCCTAGCAACTGATGGCCTGGGCCCCTCCCCTGCAAAGGTGCTAATTGAAGGTGTTGGAGACAAAGGGATCAGGTGACCTCCTGGCCCTGGAAAGGGGCTGAGCAGAGAGGAGGGGCTGGAGGGGTTGGAGTCTGGAGCTGGCTGGGGATGAGGAGTGAAGTGCAGACATGGGGGTCTGGCTCACTGACCCCCAGAATGGACCTGGCCGA
>NC_133771.1:1090152-1120961 GCF_003597395.2 Chelonoidis abingdonii | reverse complement strand
GCAGCCTGCCTGCATTGCACGCTGGGGCTGGGTCTCCTGGGAGTCTGCAGCAGAGATGGGGCAGGCCTTGGCTGAAGCCCTGCAAGGACTGCATTGGGCAAAGGGGTTAGCCCCTCACCTCCTGCCCCCCTGAGCTTGGCCAGAGCCCCTGTGCCCACAGCCTGGCCAGGCTGAGGCGCACGGGTTCTCAGCAGCGGCCCAAGTTATGGAGTGGCTCCAGCCTGGGTGCAGAGAAGCTGGCCAGGGACATGGGGGCTGCTGGGCACTCACTGCTGCTCCCTTTCAGGGAGGGTTGGCCACCTTGCTTCCTGGGCTGTTTCTTGGCCATCGCCGGGGCACTCAACGGCCTGTCCACTGAGGAGAACTGGGCCAAGATCCGACGGTGAGTCCCGAGCAGTGTCGGGGCAATACAGCCCTGGAACTGCAGCTTGTGCTCGCCACTTCCTGTCTCAAGTTGCGGGTGCTGCCCGGCAGGAGCCCTGGGGGAGTCGCTGGGGGGTGGGGGGGGCATTACTGGGGTGCCGGCAGGAGCCCTGGGGAGCTGCTGGGGAGCAGGGGGAGGGGCATTTACTAGGGTGCCTGGCAGGAGCCCTGGGGGAATCACTGGGGGGCAGGGGAGTGGGGGGAGGGAGCATTACTGGGGGTGCCCGGCAGGAGCTCTGGGGGAGTCGCTGGGAGGTGAGGGGGGGAGGAGAGAGGGGGTGTTACTGGAGACCCTGGAGGGAGCCCTGGAAAAATCACGGGGGGGACCAGGGGAGAGGGGGCATTACTGGAGCCCCGTGGCAGGAGTCCCAAGGGAGTTGCTGGGGCGGGGAGGGGGTGTTACTAGAGCCCCTGGCAGGAGCCGTGGCTGAGTTGCTGAGGGGGCAGGGGGTGTTACTGGAGGGGCCCAGCAGGATCCCCATGAGCCTCTGCCCTGGCTATCATGGGCCCCCGGGTGTCTGCCAGGTCCCCAGGAGGGGGTGGGCTGGGGCCCGGGGCCCGTAGATAGGCAGTGCCCTGGAGCCCAGGTGTGCCACCCTCCCGCTCTGACCCTGCTCCCCAATGTCCAGCTGGAGTCGGGGTCTCCAGTGGGGGAGGGCGTCGCGTGGAAGCTGAGGCAGGGTGGGCTGAGCTGGGTTGGGGAGGAGCAGTCCACACGGGATGTGTCTTGTCTCCCTGGTGCTGGGGCTCGACACAGGCCCCTGCTTCGGGCTCTGGCTCCTGGCAAGGTGCCAGGAGGACCCATGTGACACCAGGGTGCCAGGGCCCCGTCTGCTGGGGGGGAGGGGACCTGTCTGCGTTGGCAGCTCCCTAAAGTCGTTAGCAGGTGGCTCGTCTACACGGTGGTCTGAGACCAACGCAAGCGGCTGAGTCAGCAAGTGCCGAGTGTGAATCACCCGGCGAGCCGGTGCCCCGGCCCTCCCCCGGTGCCCTGCGCCGCTCCCCGGCTGTGAGTCAGTGCGCTCCCCAGCTCTGGCACCCGCGCAGCCCAGTCCCCGCCTGAGTCACCACAGCTGGGAGCGGGGCCAGCCAGGCCGGGAAGGGGCTGCTCCCCAGCTTGGCAGCATGCGCCGGCTCTCGGCTGAGCCAAGAGGGGCAGCTGGAACCCCTCTGCCCAGCACACGGGGCCCAGCAGGGCTGCCAGGCCCTCTGCAGTGAGTCCTGAGGGCACATGGAGACTCTGCCCGGGCTGCTTCCTCCTTCAAGAACAAATGCTTCTTGCTGCTCCAGGGGCACCAGGCCACGTGCCTGCTGCTTGCCCTGGGCCCCAGGCACAGAGCCCCGTCCCTCCTCTGCAGGCAATGGGGGGCTGCTGAGTGAGGCCTGGAGCGACCCAAGCTCTGTGTGGGTGGGGGGGACCCCTCAGCACTCCCAGGCTGGGCTCTGAGCCTGCAGCCCCTGCTCCTGCTGCCTGGCACATTCCCTCAGCCACTGCCTGCCCTGTGCCCAGTGCTGTGAGCGTGCCTGGTGCAGAGGGGGCTTGGCCAGGGGGGTCCATCCCTAAACTGCCTCTCTTGCCCCAGGGATCACCCAGTCCTTGCCCCTCACTGACGCCATGCTGTGCCCCATGTGACGAAGTGGGGATGTTCTTAATGTTGTTGTGGACTCACAGACCTGGGTGCTCTCAGCTCCCCACGGTTTCCAGGAAGAACCCCTGGTGTGCCAGCCCTTCTCTGGGTCACCACCTCTCTCCCAGGGTCAAGCTGCAGACTCCTCTGCCCCAAGACTGCTCACTGCAATCCCCAGGGGGCCCCCGTTACTGCAACCGTCCTTCTCGCTGGTCATACGCTCCCAGGGGTTAAGCGTAGCTCCTTCGCCCCCCGAAACCACCTCTCTCAGCCTTCAGCATGCCTGGTCCTCGTTAATACTCCTTCATTTTACTGCTCCCCAGTCATTTACTGCAAGAAGCGCCATCCATGGGGTGCAGTACATCCCAGGAGTCCCTGGGCGATGCTCTGGAACTGCTCCATACGAAGCCAGGCAGGACTTTGGGGAGCCTCCTCTCCCTCGGAGCAGACTGTCTGCAGGGCAAGAAGCTCACACAGCTTCACCTCCTGGGTCTCTCCTTGGAGCATTCAGCATCCCCTGCCCCTCCGTGCACTTCCCACAGAGAGTCCGCCCAGGTGGGGTCCTGGGGAAGCCACAGGGTCCTGCACCCCCACTTTGCAGTCAGACGTGACTCTCAGCCAGCCAGTAACACAGAGGTTTATTCGATGACAGGAACAGAGTCTAAAACAGAGCTTGTAGATACAGCTAACAGGACCCCTGGGCAGGGTCCATCTTGCGGCCGGGGGACCAGAGCCCCATCTGGGCCCCCCTCCATTTCACACTACGGCTTCTTCCTGGGAACCGTGGGGAGCTGAGAGCACCCAGGCCTGCGAGTCCACGACAGCATTAAGAACGTCCCCACTTGGTCATACCCCACAGCACCCCGGCTCGGTGGGAACATGTAGAGGTTTGGCCTTTGGTAGCCATGGGCTAGGGCAAGCTTTCCGGTGTGTGTCAGGGAGCTGGCAGGCCCCCTGGCTGGCACGTCCATAGCTGCTCCCTGGATGGGCTCTGCATGGGCACCAGCCTTGGCTGCTTGCCTGGCAGGGCTGAGCCGATGTGCCCGGCTGGCGCACAGCCTGATGCTGGCTAGCGCTGGGCGGGTTCCTGGTGTGGACACACTGGGGGATTTGCTCCAGAGCCAGTGTGGGGCCACGTGAGGGGCAGGGGGTGGCAGGTGGGAGGCTGATCTGCACCTGCACGCCAGGCTATAAATAGCCTGACAAAAATACACTCCAAGCCCAGCCAGAAAAGTGACAGCGGAACCTCCCTCCCCCGCCCAGGCTGATATCAGCAGCTTCGAGCTCCACAGCCATTGCTTCTCCTTGAGCCCACGCCAAAGGTCGCCCCAGAGCACATGAGCACCAGGCCAGGGGAGTGGGGCGTGCCCAGCCCGCGTGCCCGGGCCAGGGGAGTGAGCATGCCCAGCCCGCGTCTCCGGGCCAGGGGAGTGAGCATGCCCAGCCCGCGTGCCCGGGCCAGGGGAGTGGGGCATGTCCAGTCCACATGCCCGGCCAGGGGAGTGAGGCATGCCCGGGCCAGGGAGTGGGCTTTCCAGCCTGCGTGCCCAGGCCAGGGGAGTGGGGCATGCCCAGCCCACGTGCCCTGGCCAGGGCAGGGGCATGTCCAGCCCACATGCCCGGGCCAGGGAGTGGGGCGTGCCAGCGCATGTGCCCAGGCCAGGGGAGTGGGGGTGCCCAGCCCGCATGCCGGCCAGGGGAGTGGGGCGTGCCCAGGCCAGGGGAGTGGGGCGTGCCCAGCCCACGTGCCCGGGCCAGGGAGTGGGGCGTGCCCAGGCCGTGTGCCCAGGCCAGGGGAGGTGAGTGTGCCAGCCCGTGTGCCAGGCCAGGGGAGGGGAGTGGGCTTGCCAGGCCTGTGCCCAGGTCAGGGGAGTGGGGCGTGCCCAGCCCACACGCCTGGGCCAGGGGAGTGGGTGTGCCAGCCGCATGCGGGCCAGGGGAGTGGGGCGTGCCCAGGCCAGTGCCCGGCCAGGGGAGTGGGGCGTGCCAGCCCGCATGCCCGGGCCAGGGGAGTGGGCGTGCCCAGGCCAGGGAGTGGGGCGTGCCCAGCCCACGTGCCCGGGCCAGGGGAGTGGGCGTGCCCAGGCCGTGTGCCCAGGCCAGGGGAGTGAGTGTGCCAGCCCGTGTGCCAGGGCCAGGGAGGGGAGTGGGCTTGCCCAGGCCTTGTGCCAGGTCAGGGATTGGGGCGTGCCCAGCCCACACGCCTGGGCCAGGGGAGTGGGGTGTGCCCAGCCGCGTGCCCGGGCCAGGGGAGTGGGGCGTGCCAGGCCACGTGCCAGGCCAGGAGAGTGAGCGTGCCCAGTCCGCGTGCCGGGGCCAGGGAGGGAGTGGGCTTGCAGCCGTGTGCCCAGGTCAGGGGAGTGGGCGTGCCCAGCCCACGTGCCCAGGCCAGGGGAGTGAGCGTGCCAGCCCGTGTGCCCAGGCCAGGGAGTGAGCGTGCCCAGCCCAAGTGCCGGGGCCAGGGGAGGGGAGTGGGCTTGCCCAGGCCTTGTGCCAGGTCAGGGGAGTGGGGCGTGCCCAGCCCACACGCCTGGGCCAGGGGAGTGGGTGTGCCCAGCCGCGTGCCCGGGCCAGGGAGTGGGGCGTGCCCAGCCACGTGCCCAGGCCAGGAGAGTGAGCGTGCCCAGTCCGCGTGCCGGGCCAGGGGAGGGAGTGGGCTTGCCCAGGCCGTGTGCCCAGCAGGGGAGTGCCATGCCCAGCCCATGTTCCTTGATGGCTGCCTGGGCCAGCCTTGCGCATAACTGCCCTTGTTCCCTCCACAGGATTACCCGGCGCGCTGCTCACCAACTATTACGTAAGTGCAGACGCTGCACCAGCGCCACAAGGCGGTTCCCCAGGTGCTCCAGGGCCGGCCCTGCAGGCTGGGCCTTCCCTCTGCCCCACACCACACTGGCTTGTGGCTGGCAGAGCATCTCCTCCGGGGCCATCCCACTGTCTGCATGGCCATGCCCACACCAGGCTTGCAACCAGCCAGCCAAGCATCCTGCCCCACGGGACTAGAGGTGCCCCTGTCTCCTGTGGGGCCGGGGGGGTGGAGCTGCCAGGCTCCCTCCCCCATTACGTATTTACCCTCAGGAATTTGGGTGAATTTCACTTAACCGAGTATCCCAGCCCCTGTGGGTGTCCCCAGTGCCAGGGTGCGTGGGCTGGAGAGTGTGCTGGGGGAGGGGCTGAGGCTGGGCATCCAGCTGGCAGTCTGCTGCAGGTCCCGTCAGCATGTGCCTAAGTGCGCCGCCGCCCCGCCGCCTTCTTTCTCTCTTTCAGCTCTTGGCCAGCTGTGCAGATGCCAACTTCTACTTCATCCCCTGAACCACAGGTCAGGCCCTGCCCCGCCCCTGCCCCGCCTGCCCCCACCGCTTGGGTGTCCAGTGCCCCAGAGCCTGCCCCTGCCGTGCCATGGCTCCCATCTGCCCCAACATCCGCCCCTACCTGCCCTGCTCCCTCTCTGCCCTCCCCTGCTCCTTGGGTGCACAGCACCCCCACCTACCTTAGCCTGTGCTATGGCTCCCATCTGCCCAACATCCCTGCCCTACCTGCCCTGCTCCCTCCATGCCCCCACCTGCCCTGGTTTCCAACCCCCACCTGCCCCTGCCCTTGGGGTGCCCAGCACCCCCTCACCTTGCCCCTGCCTGTCCATGGCTCCCATCTGCCCCCCCCACCCACCCTGCCCCCATTGCCCAGCCCAGGGAGGCTGTGCGTTAGGGGACAGTGGGCTGGGCACAGAGTGGGCGTGCAGCTTGGGGTTTCCCGCGCTGGTGCGACAGCTTGCCTTGGGAGGAAGGGGCCTGGCCAGGAGCCCCAGCTAGCCTGGCCCCTCACTGTCTCCCCAGAGTGCAGGCCCGCTCCACCCAAGCTAATGGGAGCTGCAAGGCAGCCTGGCCTGAGCCTGGGGGCTGCCCAGCAAGGGCAGAGCCCTCGCCCGGCAGCTCCCCCATGTGTGCGTCAGGCCAGCCGTCACTGACCAGGCTCCCCCTCTAGGATCTGGGGTCATAGTGGACCACAAGCTAAATATGAGCCAACAGTGTGATACTGTTGCAAAAAAGCAAACGTGATTCTGGGATGCATTAACAGGTTGTGTTGTGAGCAAGACACGAGAAGTCATTCTTCCGCTCTGCTCTGCGCTGGTTAGGCCTCACCTGAGTATTGTGTCCAGTTCTGGGCACCGCATTTCAAGAAAGATGTGAGAAATTGGAGAGGGTCCAGAGAAGAGCAACAAGAATGATTAGAGGTCTTGAGAACATGAGCTATGAAGGAAGGCTGAAAGAATTGGGTTTGTTTAGTTTGGAAGAGAGAAGACTGAGAGGGGACATGATAGCAGTTTTCAGGTATCTAAAGGGTGTATGAGGAGGAGGGAGAAAACTTGTTCACCTTAGCCTCTAATGATAGAACAAGAAGCAATGGGCTTAAACTGCAGCAAGGGTGGTTTAGGTTGGACATTAGGAAAAAGTTCCTAACTGTCAGGGTGGTTGGACACTGGAATAAATTGCCTAGGGAGGTTTTGAACTCTCCATCTCTGGAGATATTGAAGGGTAGGTTAGATAAATGTCTATCTGGGATGGTTGAGACCAGTGGTCCCCAACCTTTTTGGTCTGGCGGGTGCCAGACGACGAGCCACGGAGGACCATGGCGGTGGATGAGCATCTGCCGAAATGCCACCGACAAGCAGCATCATCAAGAAGCGTCACCACTGAAATTCAGCAGCATTTTGGCGGATGCTCATCTGCCAGCCAGTACACGGGCACCATGGCACCCGCAGGCACCGCCTTGGGGACCCCTGGTCTAGACAGAACTTGGTCCTGCCATGAGGGCAGGGGACTGGACTCGACATCTCGAGGTCCCTTCTAGCCCTATAACCTGTGAATCTCTGTCCCAGGCTGGCTGTCGTGCAGGTGGTGGCTGTCGTCTGGAATTCCTACCTGTCCTGGAAGGCGAACCAGCTGTGAAGCCATGGGGCCGGCGCCCCTCCCATCCCCACACCCAACCCGGTCTCCCCCAGCCTTCTGCCTGGCCTGCCCCCCCCCACGCCGAACCCTCCTCTGTGACTGCCATAGCGAATGGCTATGGGGCCAGCGCCCCCTTTCTGTGCCCCCCACCCAGCCTCAGGGCCCCCCCACGCCACACATAGCGAATGGCTGTGGGGCCAGTGCCCCCTTCCTGTGCCCCCCACCCAGCCGCAGGGTCCTCCCACGCCGCACCCTCCTCTGCAACTGCCATAGTGAACGGCTGTGGGGCCAGCCCCCATCCTCTTCCTTCCCACGCCACACCTTCCTCTGCTGCTGCTGCCAGAACAAATGGCTGTGGGGCTGGTCCCCCTCCTCTTTCCCCTCATCCAGCTGCAAGACCCCCATGCCACCCCATCTGTGACTGCCATAGCGAATGTCTGTGGGGCCGGCCCAGCAGTGGCTCTTGTGGGCACTCCAGGGGGCACATCACACAGCAATTCTCAAACTGGGCCCCCTGGGCAGCCTCAGCAAAGAAAGCACTGGCACGTGGTGCTGGGGGGTCTGAGCTGTGCCCCATGGCTGTCCCCAGCACAGGGGGAGATTGATTCCTGCCCCAAGGCTGTCCCCAGGGTGACTGAGCTGCGCCCCACGGCAGTCCCTGGCACCGGGGTAGACTGAGCTGTGCCCCAGTGATGCCTGCAGTGCTGAGGGCGATCAAGCCACACCCCTGGCTGGAGAGCCCCTGCCCCGACGGGCCCTTTGAGCCGTCGTCCATGGAGCCCAGGCAAGGAACTGGAGAAATAAGCTCAGTGACTGGCCTTGCCGTGGCCCTGCTGTTGGGGTGGGGCTGGGGGTGAGGTCTGGGGCCATCCTGGGACTCCAGGGTCTGGGACAGGGTCTGCAGGAGCCGAGGGCAGCCGGCAGGAGCTGCTCCCCAGGAAGCAGGCTCAGCACCAGCAGGTGCCCATGGTCATAACCTGCTGCGCAGGCAGGACCGACAGGATGCAGCTTCCTGCAGCGCCTTCTCCACATGGGACAGTGAGGCAGCTGGGGCCAGAGCTCAGAGCACCCACCTGGCAATGCCACCTGTGCGTGGGCAGCACTGACTCGAGGGGTTTCCAGCCAGCCCCCTCGGCTCTGAGCTCTGGGACCCTCCCACCTTGCGGGTGACCACACCAGTCCCTTTGGGCTTGGGGATCTCGCATTGCAGCCTGGGTAGCTGTACCAGCCTTGCCAGCCCAGGCTGGAGCCCCACGTCCACACTGCCATTGCTAGCCGTGCTGGTGCCATTGGTACCAGTACCTGCTGCACTCAGCGTGTCTGCACTTGGGCCAGCCTCACCTTGTGAGAGCTATGCTGCACCCCTCCCTCCCACTCACAAGGTCTTGGGCAGGGGCAGAGGATGTGCAAAGCACATCCCTGCTTGGTGCCTCAGTTTCCCCCTGAAGCAGGGTTGCTGCTGATAAGCTGGAGCAGCCCTGGGCAGTGCCCCATGGGCGGGGGCTGCGCTCTGGCCTCTCTACTCTGGGCAGAGTGAGCGTGTTAACTCGCTGGGATGTCAGCGTGTGGGTCAGGCTGCAGAGTCACTTCTGGTACCTGGCAGCTCGCACGTGGCATTGGCTGGATCCCGGCAGGAGGTGGGCACGACGGGTGGGGTGGTGAGTGTGGGGCCCAGCCACTGCCAACACTGCAGCAGGAATGTTACCTCCCCGCCCTGCCAGCTCCCGGGGGCAAAGGACAGCTGTCCCAGATCCCCAGGCCTGGTGCTCTCGCACGGCTCTGGCCCAGTCAGCCCCTTGGCTTCCCTACCTCCCGTGACCAAACCTCAGAGCCTTCAGCATCCCTGGGTCACTCCTCGAGCTGAGTCCACCCGAGCTGGACAAGAGGGAGACTTGCACGCCCAGAAGGAGCAATGCACCCCACATTCTTTACCCTGCAGTGACCCCCAGCCGCAGGGGTAACTCCAAGAATATCCTTCCTGGGCCAGACACCATTCCCAGCTGGGGTTCAGTCCTCCCCCCGACACCCTGTGTCTTGGTTTCTTCCTTGTCTCAAGCAGTCATCTTTGGGGGTGGGGTTCAGTGAAAAAGGAACCAAGATTGACTCACTCCCCAGCCTTACATCGGATTTGATATGGCGAGACTCCTTTGTTTCCCACTTTGACCCCCCAGGATGGGAGCCAGTTCCAGGTGACCCTGCAGTGTCAAAGCAGCAGCCCAGGAAACTTCTCAGGAAGGAGGGAGATTCACATCTTCAAAGACCTATTGGTCCTTCTAATGGCCCACCTAGGCTGACTGCATTCTGCATGGTGGGCGTTCCGCCAGGGAAAACCCAGCTGTGACTGTTATATAGTCAATAATCCTAACTTCAGTTACAGAGCTGACATGTGCATACAAATTCAGTAAAGCAGAACCTTTCCAGCGATACCTCACATGAGCCATCTTCCATAAAATACAGCTTAGTTATGCCATGTTCATTCTGTGAAGAATATGGGGTGCAGTGTCACACCTACCCCCTTAGATTCCTGCCACAGGGTTAGGCACTGACTAATGCGAAGGCAGTGTGCCTAATATCCTCTTTAGGTCACAGTTAACTAACTTCGTAGGGCTTGTCTACATTACCATGCGAGTCGATCTAAGATACATGTGTGACCAAGTGACAACGTGACTAGCATAGCTGAAGTTGATGGATTTAGATCTGCTTCCCACGGTGTCTTCACTGCAGTATGTTGACAGCTGATGCTCTCCTGTTGACTCCACTTGCGCTTCTCATTCTGGTGGAGTGCTGGAGTCGACGGCAGAGCACTCAGCGGTCAAGTTATCACGTCTATACTAGATGTGATAAATCAACCTCCGCTGGCTTGATTGCTGTGTTGCAGTAGGGACTGTCTGTGTGGGGCATGGGAGAGCCGGGGAGGACTTCAGGTGAGGAACAGGATCTAAGCCTGTAACCTAGCAGGTAGGGGCAGGGGTGTCAGCACCTTTGCCCAGGAAGCTGGACAAAGGAAGGGGCTGGCTAGAGGGAGTTAGTTCAGTTTCAGTTTTGGGCTGAGTGGTTGGAATTCAGGGAATCCCAAACTGGGAATTAAGCTTCCTGAACACCCAGAAGGACCAGATTGAGGGATCCTGGTTGTGCCTCCAAGCTCTGCTGTATCCTTCATTCTTGTTGTCCAATAAACCTTCTGTTTTACTGGCTGGCTGAGAGCCACTGTGAGTCCCAGGAAGAGGAGTGCAGGGCCGGACTCCCCCATACTCTGTGACAGTCGCTACCTGCCGATGTGGTGGGTGGTGTAGACAAGCCCTTAGTGTTACCAAAAACAGATGTTTTTACAAAGTTCTTGGTTTCTTTTTACAAGTTGCCTGAAAGCCTTTGAATTACAGCATTGTGAACACAATGTGGATATTAATATCATTTAGGTGTCTTGGCATTTAGCCACCAATGCCATAAGCTGGTGGGCCTCCATTTCCCCTTCCACACAGCAGTCTAGATTGGTTCTGCTTTCTCTGCTGTGCCAAGCTCCAGGCCTGTTCACAGGTCCTAGTTGAGAAACAGTATTCCTATAGGGCTTCCCTGTTACCACTCCTAGCCCGTACCAGGGGCGGCTCTAGCTTTTTTGCTGCCCCAATCACAGCAGTCAGGCTGCCTTCGGCTACACACCTGCAGGAGGTCCTGGTCCCGTGGCTTCGGCTGACCCTCTGCTGAATTGCCGCCAAATCTGCAGGACCGGTGGACCTCCCGCAGGCGCGCCACCGAAGGCAGTCTGGCTGCTGCTCTCACAGCGACTGGCAGGGTGCCCCCTACGACTTGCCGCCCCAGGCACACGCTTGGAGCGCTGGTGGCTGGAGTCGCCGCTGGCCCATACAAAAGTTTCTTCCAAAAATCATGCATGTTATACATTTTTAAAGGATTTACCATCAGCACGAAATTCTTTGTCTCAGCCCATAGATTGTGAGTGAAGAGGCATAAAATTACAGCAGATTCCTGACAGGGAGGCGCTTCCAAGTGTGATGCTCCTCCCACGCCTTCTGTTCAACAGGCCAGTTGAGCATTCATTGCATTTCCCAAGCCTTCCAGTACCATCGTATGTGTTCTTTTCTCTTCCCTTTAGTACAGGCCTGCCTTTGGGGTGTCAGGAGCCCTTGCATGTTACTGGCCCTCCCCCGTGGAGTTACATTTCATCTCCAGGGCTACGCCCATGCAACGAATCCCCTCCTGCCCCCCAGGGTGTCTGTTTCTCACTCCCATTACTCAGCCCTATGCTTAGCTGTTGGAAGGAGTTTACCTGCCCTGCAAATGGCTGCCTCCTCCCCTTTGTCAGGTGGGTCATTAGCATTTTCACTGCCACACCAGTTCTTCACACTAGCCTGGCCCCAGCCCGCTCCACTCTGCCAGCTCCCAGCTGCAGGTGGGTACGGGGGGTGTCCTTTCCCCAACCTTCCCGCACTCACTGGTGGTGGGAAGCAGAGCGCCCCGGGGCTGGGACCTGATGCGCTGATCCGTGGAATCGCTGCTTTACCGCATTGTATGGAACCCGTGATATATCAGGGTAAAGGTGTATGAGGTGGATAGAAAGCTGGCTAGATCGTCGGGCTCAATGGTAGGGACTAGGTAGGGACCGAATGGCTACGCAGCAGTTCTGCAGAAAAGGACCTAGGGGTTACAGCAGACGAGAAGCTGGATATGAGTTGACAGTGTGCCCTTGTTGCCAAGAAGGCTAACGGCATTTTGGGCTGTATAAGTAGGGGCATTGCCAGCAGATCGAGGGACTTGATCATTCCCCTCTTTTCAGTATTGGTGAGGCCTCATCTGCAGTACTGTGTCCAGTTTTGGGCCCCACGCTACAAGAAGGATGTGGAAAAATTGGAAAGAGTCCAGCGGAGGGCAACAAAAATGATTAGGGGGCTGGAGCACATGACTTTTGAGGAGAGGCTGAGGGAAATGGGATTGTTTAGTCTGCAGAAGAGAAGAATGAGGGGGGATTTGATAGCAGCTTCAACTAGCTGAAGGGGTTCCAAAGAGGATGGATCTAGACTGTTCTCAGTGGTAGCAGATGACAGAACAAGGAGTAATGGTCTCAAGTTGCAGTGGGGGAGGTTTAGGTTGGATATTAGGAAAAACTTTCCCTAGGAGGGTAGTGAAGCACTGGAATGGGTTCCCTAGGGAGGTGGAGGTTTTTAAGGTCAGGCTTGACACAGCCCTGGCTGGGATGATTTAGTTGGGGTTGGTCCTGCTTTGAGCGGGTTTTGGACTAGATCCTCCTGAGTCGCCCCCCCCCGCCCCCCCCCCCCGCCTTCCACCTGGAGATTCTATGAATTCTTGATCCCATTGTAATGGAGTCCCAGGCTATGATCTGGAACTGCTTTCCCACCAAGCCAGGCAGGGACTTTGGAGGAGCCTCCTCTCCCTTGGAGCGACTTGTTCAGGGCAAGAAGCTCACACGTCTTCACCTCCTGGGTCTCTCCTTGGAGCATTTAGCATCCTCTGCCCCTCTCTGCACTTCCCACAACGAGTCCACCCAGGCGGGGTCCTGGGGAAGCCAGAGGGTCCTGCACCCCCACTTCACAGTCAGACATGACTCTCAGCCAGCCAGTAACACAGAGGTTTATTAAGATGACAGGAACATGGCCCAAAACAGTCTTGTTGGTACAGACAACAGGACCCCCTTTAGTTAGGTCTATCTGGGGCCCCAGGGAGGCCACAGGCCCACTGAGAGGCCTGAGCTCCAGAAGGGCTCCCCTCCATTTCCCAGCCAGCTTCCAAAACTGCCAAACCCCCTCCAGCCCCTCCTTTCTGGGCTTTGTCTCTGTTCTCCCCCATCTTTAGCATCCCCCTGAAAGGAGGGAAGGGCCCACGCCATTAGTTGCCAGGAGACAGCGGGTTGGCCAGAGCTGAGGCCCCAACACAGTATTCAGAGGAAACATTAAAAACAGTCCCATTTCGTCACAGCCATAAACACTGTCTTACATCATCACTAGACATAGTCAGGAAATGCTCCTGAGCAACCAGATCACACATTTCTTCAAAGCTTGAAATACTTTTCCTTTCACCCACTTATCCAGTAAATCTCTCATTTAATTTACATAAGCCACATTACTCAATCCAGCCCATCTCTTAAGGCTTCTAAATTTTACTCTATAAATTTCAGGTGTAATCTGAAACTGTTTTAAAACTATTTCCTTGAATTTACCATAATGGGAAGCATCACCCATTTGCATCTTATTGAATATCTCCAGAGGACTCCCAGACAACTTTCCAACCAAAGTGGTCGTCTTTTGTCCATCAGGCATCCAGCTAGCAAGGACTGCTCTCACGGCCCTGGGGAGGAGGACAGGGTTCTGGTACAGGGAGGACACTGGCTGCTGGTGACTTCTGGCAGTTCCACCCCTACTCCCAACCCCCCACCATGATGAGGGAGAACCATTATGCTGCCCTGGCAATGAGTGATGAGGAATCACCGCCAAAAGTTGAAGAGAAGAAGCCATGTAGCCCCAAGGCTGGGAGGATCACAGACTCCACTCCCAGGAGGAAACGTAGAGTAGTGGTGGTTGGAGACTGTCTTCTGAGGGGGACAGAGGCACCCATCTGTCACCCTGACGTGGCATCCCGGAAGGTATGCTGCCTGCCAGGGGCCCGTATCCAAGACATTACAGAGTGATTGTTGAGGATCATCCGGCCCTCTGACTGCTACCCCCTGCTACTCATGCATGTGGGCACGAATAATACTGCGAAGTATGACCCTCAGCAGATCAGAAGTGACTGCAGGGCTCTGGGAATAAGGGTGAGGGAGTTGGGAGCACAGGTGGTGTTCTCTTCAGTCCTTCCAGTCAACGGGGGAGGCTCAGGCAGAGACAGATGCATCTGAGAGGTGAATGCCTGGCTGCAAGGATGGTGTTACCAGGAGGGCTTCAGCTTCCTTGTCCACGGGATACTGATCCAGGAAGAAGGATTGCTAAGCAGAGATGGGGTCCACCTATTGAGGAAGTGGAAGAGCATATTTGGGAACAGCCTGGCTAACCTAGTGAGGAGGGTTTTAAACTAGGTTCAGTGAGGGCAGGTGACCAAAGCCCACAGGTAAGTCAACAAGATGGAGACATGGGAGAAGGATCAGAATCCGGGGGAAGCGTGGGCTGTTACAACCAGGATAAAGGAGAAACAAGACAGAACTGGGGTCGTGGGTGTCAAATCAGTATCTTACATGGCTGTACACTAATGTGGGAAGAATGGGGAATAAGCAGGGAGAACTCAAAATGCTAGTAAATAATACAGCTATGACATAGTTGGCATCACGGAGACCTGGTGGGATAATAGGCATGGCTGGGATATTGGGATAGAAGGGTACAGCTTGCTCAGGAAGGACAGGCAGCGGAAAAGGGAGGAGGCATTGCCTTATATATTAAAAATGTGCCTGACACTTGGCCTGAGGCTGAGACAGAAATAGGAGAGACTTGTTGGAAGTCTCTGGGTAAGGATGAAAGGGGTAAAAAGGGTAATGTCCTGGCAGGGGTCTACTACAGACCACCTAATCAGGAAGAATATGTGGATGAGGGATTTTTTAAAACTAGCAAAATCATCCGAAGCTCAGGACTGGGTGGTGATGGGGGACTTCAACTCTCCAAACATCTGTTGGGAAGATAACACAGCAGGGCACAGATTATCCAACAAATGTATCAGAGACCATATTTTATTTCAGAAGGTGGAGACAGCTACCAGGGAGAGGCTGTTCTAGATTTGATTTTGACAAATAGGGAGCAACTGGTTGAGAATTGGAAAGTGGAAGGCAGCTTGGGTGAAAGTGTTCGTGAAATGGTAGAGTTCATGATTCTAAGGAATGGTAGGAGGGAGAACAGCACAATAAGACCATAGATATCAAGAAGGCGACTTCAAGAAACTCAGGGAGTTGGTAGGTAAGATCCCTTGGGAAGCAATTCTATGGGGAAAAACAGTAGAAGACAGTTGGCAGTTTTTCAAAGAGACGTTATTAAGAGCATAAGAGCAAACTACCCCACTATGTAGGGAAGATAGGATGTATGGCAAGAGACCACCCTGGCTTAACCAGGAGATCTTCAGTGATCTAAAAATCAGAAAAGAGTCCTACAAAAAGTGGAAACTCGATCAAATTATAAAGGATGAATATAAACAATTAACACAAGTATGTAGGGATAACTGGGCGATGCTCTGGAACTGCTCCCCACAAAGCCAGGCAGGACTCTGGGGAGCCTCCTCTCCCTCGGAGCAGACTATCTGCAGGGCAAGAAGCTCACACAGCTTCACCTCCTGGGTCTCTCCTTGGAGCATTCAGCATCCTCTGCCCCTCTCTGCACTTCCCACAGCGAGTCGCCCAGGTGGGGTCCTGGGGAAGCCAGAGGGTCCTGCACCCCCTCTTCACAGTCAGACATGACTCTCAGCCAGCCAGTAACACAGAGGTTTATTAAGACGACAGGAACATGGCCCCAAACAGATCTTGCTGGTACAGACAACAGGACCTCCTTTAGTTAGGTCCATCTGGGCCCCAGGGAGGCCACAGCCCCACTGGAAGGCCCGAGCCCCATCGGGCCCCCTCTCCATTTCCCAGCCAGCTTCCAAGCTGAACCCCCCCCCAGCTTCTCCCCCCAGCCTTTGTCCAGTGTCCCAGGCAGAGGTGTCACCTGGCCTGTAACCCCCTTCCTGGGTTCTCATGCTACATGCTCAGGTATCCTTCCTCAGACCAGTCTCCCATCCCCCAATGCAGATCGTCTTCCCAGGCCAACACCCTCCACTCAGCATTCACAGCCACAGTAAGAACAGTCCCAGTTTGTCACACAAACTTAGAAAGGCCAAGGCACAAACAAGATCAGACTAGCTAGGGACATAAAGGGTGACAAGAAAACAGATTTAAACATTTTATTAAAGTTAATGTTTAAAATGAAATAGACACAAGAGGGAAGGTTCTGTACACCTCGGGGTCAGGCTTGGGTTATGAGGGATCACAGGTATCGGTTACAAGGCTGCAGAGATACCTACGTATCACAGAACCAGCATAGCCCCAGATTGGGTCATGAGGGGTTTTAGAGTGTCAGTGGATACGTGGGCTCAGGTATGCCACCCCTGGACTGTACTGAGAGTCCAAGTCAGTATCAGTGTTGCGAATAAGTACATGAGTGGGGTGCGTCCCTTGTTCGTCAGGGAAGGAAGTGGGTTATCTCCCTGGTCAGCGTTCTCGATTACTCAACCTGGTGTTGACAGTGTCCTGTGATGTGTTCCGTGTAGATGTCTCTGGACCACCTGATGGTGTCGGACACCATGAGCTGTCTCATGAGCCAGGTGTAGTGTCCACTGACTGTGCACACTCTCAGTACCAACTCGTTGTGGGGGGTCCCCCAAGCCCAGGGCTCCCATGATCAGGGCATGTATCTGGGCCTCGTAGCCCTGGGCTCTCAGGGAGTTGGCCAGCTGGGTGTACTTCAACGCCTTTTGTGCTTGGGCCTCATGGAAGGCTGGTGACCAGTTTTCAAATGGCACCATGACGTCTATCATGAGAACCTTCTTCTTTTCTGCATCTTTCATGATGTCGGATCATAGTCGGCTGTCTGTCCCAGGGATGGCAGAGTCGACGGTGATCTTCCCCAGGGACGGCGGGATGGCTTTCACCAGCCGATTCTGGATGATGTTGTGGCGGTGCCGCCAGGCTCCAGAGTGCTGTTTGCATCTACACAGGGCATGGGGCAGGGTCTTGTTGGCATAGCCGTGCTTCCTGCAGCGCTTGTCCCAGTTGCCATGGTGGACGGTTTTGTTGAGGGGAACGCAGTTGAGTCGGGTGGACAAACCATCAGTTGGTGAACCTGGTGAAGCTGCCCCCGGGAAGGAAGTGGTTGCTCATGTCCCACTTGCTGGACACCTCAAACACCTTGCCCTGGTCTGGCTTCCGCTTGAGGTTCTCGGCATAGTGGCAGTGGATGGCATCTTTCAGGGACCTTTCCAGCCTTGTTCTGGTGGTTGGAGTGATGAAGGTGTGGTCCAGGGTCTTTATGTGCAGCACCAGTATTCCCAGCTCACGGCACTCCTCACACCACTTCCAGCAGCAGACGATCCTCTTTCTTAGATGTCTCAAGGCATTGCAGGTGTGGGACCAGAGAGAGGACAGGTCTCCCCCGGCTCTCCCAAACTCAGCCTCCAGGGAGCCGCTGAGGTAAGTGGCAACATCCTGCTTGGAGGGGGCCCTGGCGATGCGTTTCCTGACCACGTCCCGAACGGCTTCCTGCGCAATGCTCCTCACCGTCAAGTCTGGGCATGTCAGGAGGTGGAAGGCGTGGGTGATCACTGCCACGTCACACAGGTCACCCATCTGAGGTACGTTGGCGCTGCCCTGTCTGTGGGAAATGTAGATGATGTCGGTGCTGGCCCTCTGGGGAAGGTGGAGCCACTTCCTCACCAGCTGCCTAGTGGTGCTGTTGGCCTTGTTCCGGGGCACCTTGGCTACCGCCAATCCCCTGAGAGCAAAGGAGATGCGGGGGATCATGAAGGTGTTCACAAAACAAGATCAAACTAGGCAAGGACATACAGGGTAACAAGAAAACATTCTACAAATACATGAGAAGCAAGAGGAAGACCAAGGACTGAGAAGGCCCGTTAATGGCGGGGGAGGGGACTGTGACGATGCTGTTCTGGCGGGACCCAACTGAGAGTGCCAATTCAGGATCGATTGCTCAAAGAGGGCAGTCACAGCGCAAGGCTGGGGTTTTTCCACCTCTAAGGCAAACCAAACCAGCCAGACAAAAATGACTTCGGTTCACCCCCCCCCCCCCCCGACCACCCCCACAAGCAATTTCCTTAGACACTCCAGTCTCCCAGTATCACCACAGTCCACTTCGTCCTGGGGATGAATGGTTATGAAAACCAACCACCCCAGTAAAGAAAAAGTTCTCTCAATCCCAAAGGACCAAGCCCAGACCCAGGTCATAATACACATCAGATCTTACCACAATCACGCTGGTTGCCAGTCCTTTAGAATCTAAAATCTAAAGGTTTATTCATAAAGGGAAAAGGTAGAGATGAGAGCTAGAATTGGTTAATGGAATCAATTACACACAGTAATGGGCAAAGTTATTAGTTCAGGCTTGTAGCAGTGATGGATTAAACTCGTACAGGTTTAAATCAGTCTCTTGAGAACATCCCCCATGGGATGGTCATTGGGGTCAGTCCCTTTGTAGAGGCTTCAGCTTGTAGCAAAGTCCCTCCAGATGGGTAAGCAGGATGATTTGAGACAAGATTGGAGGTTATGAGGCATCAGCTTATAGACCTTTTCCAGGTGTAAGAACCACTTCTTTGTTCTTACTGTGGAAAGTTACAGCAAAATGGAGTCTGCAGTCACATGGGCCAGTTTCCCTGCACACCCTGCTGAGTCACAAGGTATCTGCCTTCCTCAATGGGTCAATTGTGTAGCTGATGGTCCTTAATGGGCCATCAAGCAGGCTAGCAGAGCTAACACCAACTTGTCTGGGATCTTTCCCAGTAACACAGCACAAGTTTGAAACATACAGACAGTACACAGCCAATATTCATAACTTCAACTACAAAATGATACAGACATACAGACAGCATAATCATAACCAGTAACCCGTAACCTGGTTCTTAGACACCTTATTATGACCCCCTTGGATAATATGGGGTAACAACTGGAGTTTGGTGCAACACATGTACAGGACCTTGGTTCAGTTTATATCATACGTCTGTTCTCTAATGGGTCCACAGAAGCCCCTTGTTGCTATAAGCCTTAAAAGAGGGCTAACCATCAAACAGCAGGCTAAGCAGTACCGGATAAGCTTTGTGGCCAGGGTAGCTTCCAATGACAGCTTTGTTAGTTCTTAGGGATAATCCACTCGGTCCCCAGTTGCCAGAGCGATTGCGACTCATGAACGTGTGAGCTGCCTCACTGCAATAGTCAGGCCCATACAGAATCACTGGTCTCAGCCTTTCAGGTATCGACCATGGTGGCTTGAACCTCATATGCCCAGGGATGGATAAGACTTGTGCCACGGGAAGGTGAGGGGCCCATGATCTATAATTGTGACCAGTTTATACTCCAACTGGGCTGACTGCAGGGGAGGGCATTAGCCGCTGTTGACCATTAGCAGTATTGCGCAGGTTGCAAAAAAAATGCAGGCCTGTTATGTAACATCCCGTTTTAGGCATTGCGCAGACTATTAGTTTGTGACTTGTGCTATTGTGCCATATAATAAACTGGGACCATAAGGGACAGAACATGGGTTGAACTAAAATTAAGTTCTGGGGTTTTGCAAGGCAAATATTTACTAAAGGGGTTTGGAGCAGCCTAAGGTGTCTAAGACAGGTTAACTGTGGTTTTCTGGTTTATGATTATGCTGTAGAGAAATATGTATGTAATCATTTTGCTAGTTGAAGTTATGAGCATTGGCTTGTGTACTGTATCTCAAATTGTTTGATTCTAAGTAACACATTAGTGGGCCAGGTCAAGCTTCTTGGGCAAAGACGTTTTTTGGTGACAAGTGGCTTCAGAAACACTTTAAGCTTGCATGGACCTGGGAGACTCCCATACACATAAGAAGCTTCCTGGGAACGTCAAGATTAGCATGTGTGAATGGCATGATACGTCCCTGTAAAGAACTCACTAGTCATGTATGGACATGAAACTTGCCCATGTGACTCCAAACTCCATCTTGCTGCTGTGATTTTCCACAGTAAGAACAAAGGGGGGTCCTTCCACATGGGCAGAGAATATAAAAGGCCCTGAAACCCCATCTCCATTTTGTCTTCAATCCTGCTTCTGACCTCTGGAGGACTTTGCTACAAACTGAAGCTCTGAACAAAGGACTGAATGACCACATCCCAGTGGATGTTCTCCAGAGACTTGATTTGAACCTGCAGTTTATTCCATCACTGCTACAAGCCTGAACTAAGAACTTTGCCATTACTGTATGTAATTGATTCCATTTAACCAATTCTAGCTCTCATCTCTATCTTTTTTCTTTTATGAATAAACCTTTAGATTTTAGATTCTAAAGGATTGGCACAGCGTGATTTGTGGGTAAGATCTGATGTGTATATTGACCTGGGTCTGGGCTTGGTTCCTTTGGATCGAGAGAAACCTTTTTCTTTTACTGGGGTGTTGGTTTCATAACCATTCAGCCCATGACGTGTGGCACTTACTGGTGGTGATACTGGGAGACTGGAGTGTGTCTAAGGAAAGTTGCTGTGTGACTTGCTGGTTTTGCCAGTGGGGTGTGAAACGAAGTCATTTTTGTCTGAATTGGTTGTCCTGAATTAGGATAGCTATTCAGTTGATCCGGCAGAGTTAGCATCGTAACCTGTTTGTTTCCTTTATTTGTGACTTGCTTCGTTTGCATTTTACCTGGTAAGGAGTGCCTTATGGCTTACCAGTGGACCCTGCCTACGAGCTTGGTGCCCAGGATGATGCTGGCAGCAAAAATTAAAGAGACTTGTTTGCCCGATACCTAGAACGATCGTCAGCCAGGTGAAGATTAACAGTAAGCATGTGATTAGTCAAGGGGCCGGGAATTGGTGTGCCAAAAGGAAGGTTGCTTTAGAAACAGACTAGCTTTGGAGGAAAGCCAGTTAGAGCAGGCGCTGAGAGAGAGATTCGTAAGGCTTTGACACAGTCTCGCATGCCTGCTCCATACAACATGGGGAAAATGCAACGCTACATAGAGCCTAACCATAAGGTGGGTGCAAAACTGGATTGGAAAACCGTCCCAGAGAGTAGTTACAGTGGGTCACATCAGCTGGAAGGGCATAACGAGTGGGGTCCTGCAGGGATCAGTTTGGGTCCGGTTACTGTTCATGTCTTCATCAGTGATTAGGCTAATGCAACAGAGAGCAACACTTAACAAAGTTTGCAGACATACCAAGCTGGGAGGGTTGCATAATGCATTTGGAGACAGGGTTTAAAATTCCAAGTGATCTGGACAAACTGGAGAATGAGCCTGAGTAAATAGGATGAAATTCAATCCGGACAAATGCGAAGTCCTCCACTCAGGAAGGAACAGTCAGTTGCACACATACACACTGGGCAATGACTGCCTAGGAAGGATACTGCAGAAAGGGATCTGGGGGTCACAGTGGATCACAAGCTAAATATGAGTCAACAGTGTGACACTTGCAAAAAAAGCGAACATCATTCTGGGATGTATTGGCGGGAGTGTTGTAAGGGCAAGACAGGAGAAGTGATTCTTCCTCTCTACTCCATGCTGATATGGCCTCAGCTGGAGTATTATGTCCAGTTCTGGGTGCCACATTTCAGGAAAGATGTGGACAAATTGCAGACAGTCCAGAGAAGAGCAACAAAAATGATTAAAGGTCTAGAAAACATGAGCTATGAGGAAGGTTGAAGAAATTGGGTTTGTTTAGTCTGGAGAAGAGAAGCCTGAGAAGGAACATGATAACAGTTTTCAAGTACATAAAAGGTTGTTACAAGGAGCAGAGAGAAAAATTGTTTTTCTTAACCTCTGAGAATAGGACAAGAAGCAATGGGCTTAAACTGCAGCAAGGGAGATTTAGGTTGGACATTAGGAAAAACTTCCTAGCTGTCAGAGTGGTTAAGCCCTGGAATAAATTGCCGAGGGAAGTTGTGGAATCTCCATCCTTGGGGATTTTTAAGAGCAGGTTGGACAAACCCCTGTCAGGGATGGTCTAGATAATACTTAGTCCTGCCCTGAGTGCAGGGGACGGGACTCAGTCTCTCGAGGTCCCTGCCAGGTCTATGATAATCTCATGGAGCACACGCAGCCTCTCAAAGGTGATGAACTATTCAGCAATGTCCCCAGACTCCCTGTATGCAGGACACTTGTGGATTTTTGGAGACGGGGGGCCCCCTGGTGTGGGGTTCTGGTTCTGCTTCTCTATCAAGGTGTCACGGAATGTGGGGGAGTCTGGGCCCTGCACCCCCGACTTCCTGTGATTCACCAGGACTCTCAGCCAGCCAGCAACACAGAAGGTTTATTAGACGACAGGAACACAGTCTAAAATGGAGCTTGTAGGTACAGAGAACAGAACCCCTCAGTCAGGTCCATCTTGGGGGTGGGGAGCCCAGACCCAGGTTCTGGGCTCCCCTCCGTCTCCCCAGCCAGCTCTGAACTGAAATTCCCTCCAGCCGTCTCACCCAGCCACATACCCCGGCTCCTCCTCCAGCCTTTGTCCAGTTTCCCGGGCAGAAGGGGTCACCTGGCCCATACCCCCTCCTGGGCTCAGGTTACACAGGGCACCCACCATCCTTTATGTGCTGGCCATAAAGTGTCATCCCTCAGTGAAGTCACCCCCTTATTTCCCACCACCATCTAGTATTAAAGCAGACAGTAAACTAGTGAAACTCCCATGCAACATTTCCAGGTTAATACTGCCCGCTCCCTGCTCCATCACATCTCTCCCCCCTTCGAGACTGAACTGAGCGGGGTCACTCTGCCCAGTGACCTGGGGAAGCTCAGGGCCCCCTTTCCGGGACAACGCGTCCACTGTCAGGTTGGCACTTCCCTTCACGTGGACCACGTCCATGTCATAGTCCTGCAGGAGCAGGCTCCACCTCAGGAGCTTGGCGTTGGCTCCTTTCATCTGGTGCAGCCAGGTCAGGGGAGAGTGGTCGGTGTACATCACGGTGAAGTGTGATCGCCCAAAGAGATATGGCTCCAGTTTCTTAAGGACCCACACCATGGCCAGGGCATTTCCTTCTCCGATGGCTGCGTAGTTTGTCTCCCGGTGTTCCCGGGGTAGCAACTTCTTGCTCAGGTACACGATTGGGGTGTCTCTCCCCCTTTTCATCATCCTGCATTAAAACACCGCCTCCCCAGTCCCGTGTCTGAAGGCGTCAGTGAACACCATAAGGGGCTTTGTCAAAGTCTGGGTTTGCCAGAACTGGGGCCACTAACCAGAGCCTCCTTCAGCCCCGGAGAGAGCCTCCTGGCAACTGCTCGGTCCAGACCACCTTGTCTGGCTTCCCCTTCTTGCACAGCTCGCCAGGGGGGCAGCTTATGGCACTAAAGTGGGGCACAAACCTTCGATAGTAACCCCCCGCCATCCCAATAAAGGGCCTGGACCTGCTTTTTGGTTTGGGGAGCGGGCCAGTCTCTGATCACCTCCACCTTGGCTGGTTTCGGCTTTAGGCAGCCGCTCCCCAGCGGCCCATGGCCCAGGTAAGATACTTCAGCCATCCCCACCTTCGCACTTCTCTGCCTTTACGGTTAACCCAAGCCTCCTGGAGTTTGGTCCAGACTTTGTTTAACCTGGGACATTGTGGTCCTCCCAGGCTGGCTGAAGACACAGATGTCGTCAATATAGGCCACGGTAAAACTCTCCATCCCTCTCAGTAGCTGATCCACCAGGCGCTGGAAGGTGGCCGGCGCTCCCTTGAGGCCAAAGGGCAGGGTCAGAAACTCGTAGAGCCCCAGAGGGGTGATAAAGGCCGATTTCAGCCTGGCATCTGCGTCTAGTGGCACTTGCTAGTAGCCCTTTGTAAGATCCATGGTGGTGAGGTACCGAGCGCCTCCCAGCTTGTCTAGGAGCTCGTCAGGACTGGGCATGGGGTAGGCATCAGATACGGTGATGGCATTGAGCTTTCGATAGTCCACACAGAACCAGACCAACATGTCCTTCTTGGGGACCAGCACCACCAGTCAGCTGGAAGACGGCTGGATCACCCCCAAAGCCATGATCTTCCTGACCTCTCTTTCCAGGTCCTGAGCAGTTTTCCCTGTGATGCAGAAGGAGGAGCATCTTATAGGAGGATGTGATCCTGTGTGCAGCCGGTGGACAGTTCGATTAGTGCCTCCAGGCTGGCTGGAAAACAGCTGTTGGTACAAACACAGCACCCCTCTGATTTCAGCTTGCTGGGCAGGGGTTAGCTGATCAGAGAACATAAGAATGTAAGAACATAAGAAGAGCCATACTGGGTCAGACCCTGTGCAGCTCGCAGGCCTTCTCAAAGGGAATCAGGAATTCATCTATGTCCTCCCCCCTCACTCACTGCATCAGGGCGCTCTCTGCTCCTCAGCCTGGCCAACTCCAGTTCATGCTGCCGCTGTTTCTCCCGATCCTCCAGCTCTTTCAGTTTGATCTCCCTCTCCCATTTCAACCACTTCAGCTCCTGCGATGGGGAGCTTCATTGTGAGGATCCTCTGCTGGCCATGGGGGTCATGGTTGCCCCAGGGTCCGGGCTCCTTCCAGCCCCTCCCCTAGCCATAGGTAGGAGGGGCCTTGGAGTGTCCTCAGCAGCAGTCTGACCCCTCCCAGCCAGGACAGACACTGGCACTGTGATGCTTTTTCTGGGGCAGGGATCAGCTCCTCTGAACAATCATCCTCCTCCAGCTGGGCAATCAGCTGTTCTTTGGTGAGCCTCATAATGTGCAGCCCCCTCTGCCTGCACAGCGTCACCCGGTCACTCTTAAGGATATGGTTATACATCTCCCCGCTGTTCATAGACTCATAGACTTTAAGGTCAGAAGGGATCATTGTGATCATCTAGTCTGACCTCCTGCACAATGCAGGCCACAGAATCTCACCCACCCACTTCTGTAACAAACCCCTAACCTATGTCTGAGTTACTGAAGTCCTCAAATTGTTCTCAAGTTGTTGTGGACTCGCAGGCCTGGGTGCTCTCAGCTCCCCACGGTTTCCAGGAAGAACCCCTGGTGCATCAGCCCTTTTCCAGGTCACCACCTCTCTCCCAGGGTCAAGCCATAGACTTCTCTGCCCCTGACACCACTCACCACAGTCCCCGGGGGACCCCATTACTGCAACAGTCCTCACTGGTCACACACTCACAGGGGATATGCACAACTCTTTCGCCTCCTGAAACCGCCCCTCTCTGAGCCTTCAGCATGCCTGGTTCTCGTTAATACCCCCTCATTTTACTGCTCCCCAGTCACTTACTGCAGGAAGCGCCATCCACAAAGTGCAGTACATCTCACCGCTGCCACCAGTTGTCACTGAGTGAGAGGGAGTCAGGGCCCTCCACCCCTCACTTCCTTCCATTCACCGTGACTCTTAGCCAGCCAGTAAAGCAGAAGGTTTATTAGATGACAGGAACACAGTCTAAAATGGAGCTTGTAGGTACAGTCAGGTCCATCTTGGAGGTGGGGAGCCCAGACCCAGGTTCTGAACCTCCTTCCATCTCCCCAGCCAGCTCCAAACTAAACTCCCTCCAGCCGTCTCACCCAGCCACACACCCCGGCTCCTCCTCCAGCCTTTGTCCAGTTTCCCGGGCAGGACGGGTCACCTGGCCCGTACCCCCTCCTGGGCTCAGGTTACACAGGGCAACCGCCATCCTTTATGTGCTGGCCATAAAGTGTCATCCCTCAGTGAAGTCACCCCCTTATTTCCCATCACCATCTAGTATGAAAGCAGACAGTAAACTAGTGAAACTCCCATGCAACATTCTCAGCTTAATACTCCCTATTCCATCACACAAGGCCAGTTCATGCTTGTGACGCTCTGTACCTCGGGGGAATACTCAGCACCCCCATGTTCATCCTTATAAAATGATTGTGTGGTATCCAATGGAAAGTTTGTCACATCGGGTGTCTTCGAAAGGCTCATGATGCCCTGAGCATTGTTGTTATAGTAATGTTATAGGTTATAATTTCATGTATATAGTTATGAGGATGAAAATGTGTCCTCGTGGCTTAAAACAAGCCCAGGGAAAAACTCTCCAAGAGCAGAGAGGCAGTTCGCACTTCATCAGGGCGTGGATGGGACAAACGCAGCCCGACCACGCAGGAACAAAGGGTGATGGCCTAGGCAGCAACAAAAGAATCTGTTAGACTCTTGAGAGAGTTACCCCCCCTTCCTTTGGTCAGTTTGGAACTGCAAGGAGGTAATGCTCACCTGACTCTGAAGTGAGCGGGAGGGAGGCGGCAAAGCCAAGAGGAAAGAAAGGACATGGTAAAAGGGAGAGACATTTGCCAGGCTCTCTCTCTCTCTTCCACCTGCATCTACATACACCACCACCAAGCAACTGAAGTGCTGATCAAAGGGGAGAGCCTGGCTGAAGAGCAACCAGCCTACCTGTGGTGAGAAGCATCTACGTTTGTAAGGGCACTGAAAGTGTTAAGATCAGCTTAGAATGCATTTTGCTTTTATTTAATTTGACCAAATCTGACTTGTTTTGACTTTGATCATCTAGTCTGACCTCCTGCACAAGGCAGGCCACAAAACCCTACCCATACACATTTATAACAACCCCGAACCCATGACTGAGTTATTGAAATCCTCAAAATTGAGATTTGAAGACCTCAAGCTGCAGGGAATCCACCAGCAAGCGACCCATGCCCCACGCTGCAGAGGAAGGCGAAAAACCTCCAGGGCCTCTGCCAATCCGCCCTGGAGGAAAATTCCTTCCCGACCCCAATATGGCGATCAGCTAAACCCTGAGCATGTGGGCAAGACTCACCAGCCAGCACCCAAGAAAGAATTCTCTGCAGTAACTCAGTTCCCATCCCATCCAACATCCCCTCACAGACCATTGAGCAGACTTATCTGCCGATAATCCAAAATCAATTGCCCAAATTAAACTATCCCATCATAACATCCCCTCCATATACTTATCAAGCTTAGTCTTAAAGCCAGATAAGTCTTTTGCCCCCACTACTTCCCTCGGAAGGCCGTTCCAGAACTTCACTCCCCTAATGGTTAGAAACCTTCGTCTAATTTCAAGTCTAAACTTCCTAATATCCAGTTTGTACCCATTCGTCCTCGTGCCTACATTAGTACTAAACTTAAATAATTCCTCTCCCTCCCTAACGTTAATCCCCCCTGATATATTTATATAGAGCAAGCATATCCCCCCGGAGCCTTCTTTTGGCCAGGCTAACAAGCCAAGCTCTTTGAGTCTCCTTTCATAAGGCAGATTTTCCATTCCTCGGATCATCCTAGTAGCCCGTCTCTGAACCTGTTCCAGTTTGAATTCATCCTTCTTAAACATGGGACACCAGAACTGCACACAATATTCCAGGTGGGGTCTCACCAGCGCCGTATATAACGGCACTAACACCTCCTTCTCCTTGCTGGAAATACCTCGCCTGATGCATCCTAAAACCGCATTTGCTTTTTTAACAGCCATATCACATTGGCGGCTCATAGTCATCCTGCTATCAACCAATACCCCAAGGTCCTTCTCTCCTCCGTCGTTCCAACTGATGCGTCCCCAACGTATATCTAAAATTCTTATTATTAATCCCTAAGTGCATGACCTTGCACTTTTCACTATTATATTTCATCCTATTACTATTACTCCAGTTACAAGGTGGTCCAGATCTTCCTGAATAGTATCCCGGTCCTTCTCCGTGTTAGCAATACCCCCCAGCTTCGTGTCATCCGCCTTACTGAAATCGAGGTAAATTAGATCTACCGCATTTCCTTTGTCTAAGTAATCCGTCACCTTCTCAAAGAAGGAGATCAGGTTGGTTTGGCACGATCTACCTTTAGTAAATCCCAGCTTAGGATACCCTGAATTCCAACCACCCAGCCCAAAACCGAAACTGACTCACTCCCCTACAGCCGGCCCCTTCCTTTGTCCAGTTTCCCGGGCAAAAGGTGCTGACACTCCTCCCTGCTCCCTGGCTCAGGTTACAGGCTCAGGTATTGTGCATCCCCTAAAGTCCTCCCCTGCTCTCCCATCCCCCATGCAGACTGCCCCTACTCCATCACAATTGGCGAGTGTCATTCGGTTGCAAGTAGCTGGGAGCAGCTGACATGCCAGAGGCTGTGCATGAACAGCCCAGGAGTGGGGATTCTCCCAGCAGAGCAGGGTCAGGCTGATTCCCAGAGTCAAGGATTGGGGTGACCTAGCAGATCACTGGTCCAGATAACACCAGAGGGAACAGCACAGTGGTGCAGCGAGCAGGGTGTAGGTGTGGCTTGTTATTCCAAGTGGAGTCAGGGCCACCCAGAGGTGGGGACAAGTGGGGCAATTTGTCCCAGGCCCCAGGCCCCGCAAGGGCCCCCATGAGAGTTTTTTGGGGCCCCTGGAGCAGGGTCCTCACTCACTCTGGGGACCCCAGAAAACTCTCATGATGCCCGGGCCCCTGGAGCTTCTTCCACTCCAGGTCTTCGGTGGTGGGGGGGTCCTTCCCCTCCAGGGTAGAAGGACCCCCGCCTCCGAATTACTGCCAAAGCAGGATCCGCCGCCGAAGTGCAGCCGGGTCTTCGGCAGTAATTCGGCAGCAGGGATCCCTCGCCATGGGTCTTTGGGGCACTTTGGCGGAAGGTCCCGGAGTGGAAAGACCCCCCCCCCACTGCCAAATTACTGCTGAAGTGGGGGTACCGCAAAGACCCCAGGCCCCCTGAATCCTCTGGGTGGCCCTGAGCGGAGCTCACACTCTAACACTGATATCTGTGATTTTAAGTGAAGTTTAAGTGCAGTGGCTAAGAATGGACAAGAGGAGGCCACAGTTTTGTTATTTGCTGTTTGCTTATTTCGGGAAAGGAGGCAGGGATAGAAAGGCAGGAAAATGAGTGAAAGCAGAGACGTGATTGCAAAGTTGGAGCTTTTTAGGCTGCAGGTTGCAGAAAAGGCGCAGGAGCCCCAGAGATTGTTGCAACTGAAAGAGCTGGAGATAAAAGAAAAAGAGGCAGCCAGGGAGGAGGCTGCACACAGGAAAGTCACGGGAGAAAAGAAGCAGGAAGAAAGAGAGAGAAATCACCAACTGGATTAGAACCCCCCCTGACCCCAGCGACTCCCATCACTCCAAACACCCACACATGGGAACCCTGATGTCCTGCACACAGGGAGGACGATGATGTTGCTGAATAACTGACTGCCTTCAAAAGGCTGCATGTAATACAAGAAATCAGGGCTAACGAGAGAGGGGGGAGCCAGTCCAAATTACTGGGACCCGGCAGTCCGGAAAGGGGCCCGGGGCCCAATTTCCCTGGCTTCGTCGGCCTGTTTAGCCGGTCCACCCTTGCTGGGGGACCCAAAAAAAATTTTTCACCGGGGCCTGAACCCGCTCTCGGCAGCCCTGCGTGAAATCCTGGATGATAAGAGAGTTCCTACCCTGATTGTGAAAGTACCTGATAAAGCTTAAAGTTTATTCAATGAAATGCCTTGAAGATGCTTTAGACTATTGTAAATTTAAAGATACTGTTTTGTGAAGTTTTCAGATTGTCCTTGAAACATACAGTTAAATTTAGGACTCTTAAGAGAGATCTTGGGATGAGTAATGGGGAATATGTAAACAAAATGAAAGCTTTGTTGGGAAAATGGGCAAGGGGTCAAGAGGTGGCAAGTTTTGAGGGAATATTGGATCGTGTTGTTCAAGAGCATTTCCTAGGCGTGTGTAAGGCTGATGTGAAGCAGTGTCTGTGGGACAAAGATGTAAAGTCTGTGGATGAGGCGGCTTTTTTACCTGATGCCTTTGAACAGACTCAGGCGTCTATTGAGGGCAGGCCACAGAGAGAGGGATTTAAAACGGGTGGGAAGGGAGGATCCCATTTTGCCCCTGGGAAGAGAGAAGGGGGCTGGGAGCCTAAACATTCCTCTAACCCTCATCCCAAATCTCCTGTAAGAGCAGAATAGCCCAAGGTGCTAGCAGTGTAATCCCACTGATCGTTTGAGGAATAAATGCCCTGTGCTAGGAGCGAGCTGGCAACCAATAGCTCATGTTAGTTCTTCTGTCCTCAGCGCAGAAACCCCCCAGGCAATTGAAACCTGTCACATTGGCTCTGTGAGATTAGCCTCTGCAGAACCAGACATGGAGCATGTTAAGGCCGCCCAAGTTGATGGCAGGGAAGGCTTGGGTCAGAGGCCCAGATCTCTCTGGTTAAGCAGAGTGTGGTCCCAAGGCCAGTATGCTGCCTGGCCAAATGGCAGAGATTGTGGGGGTGGGTGAAAGCAGATTCCTCGTACCACTAGCTAAGATCCATGTGGTCTGAGAAGATTTGGAAAGTATTTTAACTGGGGGTGGGGGGTGATGGAAACAGAGAAGGGGCAGGGAATCTCAGAAACCACCGAGGTGGGTGAGAATTCCCATGACTCTGTAACACAGGTGTGATATTAGCAGGGCCAGTTCCAGGCATCAGCTTATCAAGCAGGTGCTTGGGGCAGCAACTCCGGAGTGGGGAGAGACTTTCAGGTATTCGGTGGCAATTCAGCGGAGGGTCCCTCGCTCCCGCTCAGAGCAAAGGACCTCCCGCTGAATTGCTGCAGATCACGATCGCGGCTTTTTTTTTTTTTTTTGGCTGCTTGGGGCAGCAAAACCCCTGGAGCCGGCCCTGGACATTACTGACATAACCTGTGACTGTATAAATCATTGTTGTAACCACTGTTATATATCTGCAGCAAGAAGTGTACAAAGGTTGTCATATGAGGTGTCTGTGAAGAGATTCTGATTTGCTGGTGATGATTATGCTGTCTGCATAGGTATATCAGTTTTGTATTTGAAGTTATAATATTGGGCTCTGTACTGGTATCTCAGTGTGTTTTGATTCTAAGATGCCTCAGTGAAGCGTTTGGGCAGCTTCTTGAGAAGGGAGAATTCTCAGTAAGTGTCCAATCAAGAAACACTTAATGGACAATGGACTTTGGGAGGCTCTAATCCACATCTTAGAAATCTTCCTGGGACCGTTCAAGGCACCATGTGAGCAATGGCTGCTCTCCCTGTAAAGAACTGAATCATGCAAGGACATGTGACTTGCCCATGTGACTCCAGACTCCATTTTGCTGTAATTTTCCACAGTAAGAACAAAGAAGTGTCCTTACACCTGGAAGAGCCTATATAAGGCTGATGCCTCATCTCCATCTTGTCTTCAATCCTGCTTCCTACCTCTGGAGGGACTTTGCTACAATCTGAAGCTCTGC
>NC_133771.1:1084812-1087562 GCF_003597395.2 Chelonoidis abingdonii | reverse complement strand
GTATCCTATCCCTACCCTCCAGCGTACCACTCCCTACCACTCCTCCCAGTTTAGTGTCAGCTGCAAACTTGCTGAGGGTGCAGTCCACGCCATCCTCCAGATCATTAATGAAGATATTGAACAAAACCAGCCCCAGGACCGACCCTTGGGGCACTCCCCTTGATACCAGCTGCCAGCTAGACATGGAGCTTTTGATCACTACCCGTTGAGCCTGATGATCTAGCCAGCTTTCTACGCACCTTATAGTCTGCACAGTAAGTGGCTTGGCAGTGTGTACACCTCAGGAGTTACAACACAGAAAGCTGTTTTACTGCGCAGAAACTTGTCAGTGTAGACAAGGCCTGAATGAATGCTCCCCTGACAGCAAGCTGGGAGGGGGAGAGACTTTGGGCGTGTTTATGTAAATATAGTTTGCTCCTGCTCTGCTTATATATTCAGCAGATAGAGCGGTGTCAAAGAAAACAATTTTGGCTGGTGTTGGGTATGAATCACTTTAGTACTGAATGCAGAGGCAATGAAATGCTGTTACCAAAATGTTGTAATTATTGTAGGAATGCAAAGAAGCAGGACTGTGCTTAACCTGTCCCAAATGAGAGGGGTGACCATGAGCTGAAAGCACCTTGTTAAGCCAGGGGCTCGAATGCCAGAGGCCTGTGAAAGTAAGAGTGGCTGGGAATAGGAGGTGTGTGGCTTCTGCCTAGGAATTCCTAGACTGTTGGATGAACAAGCTACCTAAGGGCTTGTCTACACTGAGAGGTGCTGCCCTGGTGCCAGTGCTCTAAAAGTACCATGTACCAGGCACTGGAATTCCGGCTTGGTGGCAGTGCTACAGGTTCTAAGCTGGGCATTAAGCTTAGAGGAATACATGCTGCTACCCCATCTCTTGGACGCCAAGGTTCAGAGTGGGGATTGTACATGACAGAGCCTCTTTTGTTATTTTAAATGCTCTATCACCGAGAGCTGGAATCACTTGGGCTGGGGCAGTGTCTCTGACCTGCCTGCAAAGAGCCAAAAATCACTAAGAGACGGAGGAGCAGAGGTCACAGCAGAGAGACAGGTGCTGGCAGAGGAGTGGTGGGTGAGCGGCCAGATAACTGTCAGGGGAGCATCCCTCAGATCCATGGTTAACGGGAACTCAGAAATGCAGGTGCTTAGGCATCTCCTGGCTCACCACCAGACACTGGACTCTGATGAGCGGTTACTGAAAACCAATTTCATCACATTTAGGGGCCTCTAACCCCTGGAGAGCAGCCCCTTAGCCAGGTCAGTAGCCAGCTCAGATCTGCCCCAGTAACCGCACTGCTGCCATCCATGCCCGTAGGCACTAAAAGCTACAGGGCTAATAGCAAACACAAGACGAGCGTGACTAAGAGTTAGCAGCTCACATACAGCCCACCATTGCAAAGCCCTTGTTTCACGGCAGTCGCAGTGATGGAATAGTGTCCCGTTGGCATAGTTCAAAAGGCTCCGCACAGCTGGAAAGCCACAGGCCAGAGAATCAGGGCAGGCAATGGAGGGCCAAATGGAGATTTCTCAGGGCCTTTATATCCTCTGCCATGTGCCTGGAAATTCACTGCCTCAAAGAGACCCACAGCCCAGGGCCATGGAAAGTTACTGGCCCAAGCTGGAGTCCAGGGTCACATGGGCACATGCACATCCCCAGCAGCTGTCTGGCCTTGCAGTAAATCTCTGGGGCTCGTCCCGGCAGCCAGCCCGTGTGTGATGCCAGGGCATTGCCAACACACATTACTTCAGCCAGTCACACATTCCCCAGGGCCGGCAGCCGGGACAGGCTTGTACCAGATTTGCTGCAATGCACTCGCCCAGCATCGCAGCCCGTCTGCCATGGAGCCGGGCTGTGAGACGCCGGCGGGGGGCGCTGGCTGTGGAGCAGCTCCTTGAGCTGAGGGCAGAGGTGAGGGGTTGGCGGTGCCGGTGCCTGCAGGTAGGTGACTTGGAGAGGCTGTGGGGGGAGGGAGTGCAGGCGGGCGGGAGGTCTGGGCATAAGGGCTGTGTGAGGTGGGAGCGGGTGGCTCCTATGGGGCATGCAGGAGGGTCTCGCAGCCAGGAAGTGGGGAGGCTGTTTGTGGACCCCCCCTCCCCACGCCTGTGCCCCACACGCATGGCCTGCTGGGACGAGGCTGCAGCCAGCAAGGGCCCATGATTAACCCTTTCCTAACGAGCTGTTCTGGTTTGTTTTGTGCTCGTGACAGATTCTCACGCAGGTAAATCATCAGCCTCCTTCCCTCTCTCACTCGCCATGGCTGATGGGCTGAGCTGGGGGCAGGGTTCTCTGTGGGGCTGGGCCAGGCTGTTATATAGGTCACAGGACCCCCGCAGCTCACCCGAGGCCTCCGGGACTCCTGGCTAGGAACATCTGAGCGGCGGAGCTGACACCGGAGGGTGGAATGACCATTATGCTGCAGCCTCCGCTCGGCCCTGCAGCTGTGGGGCCCAGGGAGATCCCTCCCCAGAGCCAGCCGCAGACACGTCACTGCAAAGCTGCTGGGCTGTCCGGACTTGGCCGTGTAAGCAGCAGTTTGGGTCCTGGCATCAGCAGCTGGAGCTTCCACGGTCCTGATCCTCAGAGCCCCCAGCCATGTCCGGCTTGGCCGCTGCACACACTGGGTGACGACCCCTCACTAGAGCTGGGGCACTGGGGTCCCGATGGGACTGGGGCAGCAGGCCCCTTCCAGAGTCCCTGAGAGTCCCGGGGCCTGCGTGGGTGGCGCCTCTGAACCCAGAGCTTG
>NC_133771.1:1078126-1081765 GCF_003597395.2 Chelonoidis abingdonii | reverse complement strand
GCTCTCTCTTTTCTTTTCTAATAAATTTTAGCTTAGTTAATAAGAATTGGCTGTAGTGTGTATTGTGGGTAAGATCTAAGTTATAATTGAACCTGGGTATGTGGCTGATCCTTTGGGACTGGAAGAACCTTTTCTTTTATATGATGAGATAAGATTTTCAGGAATCATCATCATATCTGACAGGTGTGTCTGGACGGAGGCCTGAGGCCGGGCACTTCAAGGGAACTGTGGTGTTTGAACTTCTGAGTAACCAGTGAGGTGCTACAGAAGCTGTTCTGTGCTGACTGGGAAATCTAAGTACTGGAATAACCACCAGCATTTGGGATTTGTCTGCTCCATTTTGTTTGTAGTTCACGCTGATTGAGTGACCTCAGCTGGCTCCCACGGGCAGCACTGTCACACAGTGAATGGGAGTCTTCTGTCTTAAGTGCAGGACTCTGCACTTGTCCTTGTCGAACCTCATCAGGTTTCTTTTTGGCCATAGCATTGCTATGGGAGCTCATGTTTGTCTGACATGTGCCCCAAACTTTTCCAGAGTCCCTGCTGCCCGGGATTGAGCCCCCCAACCTGTATGTACACCCATACCCTTTGTTCCTAGATGGACACATTTACACCTGTTTGCTTAACATAAGAACAGCCATAATGGGTCAGACCAAAGGTCCATCCAGCCCAGTGTCCTGTCCTCCCACAGTGGCCAGTGCCAAGTGCCCCAGAGGGAATGAACAGAACAGGGAATCATCAAGTGATCCATCCCCTGTCACCCATTCCCGGCTTCTGGCAAACAGGTTTAGGGAGACCCAGACCATTGGGTTGCATCCCTGCCCATCTTGGCTAATATCATTCAGGAACTTATCTAATTTTTGTTGAACCCAGTTATATTTTTGGCCTTTACAACAGCCTCTGGTGAGGAGTTCCACGGGTTACCTGTATGCTGTGTGAAGAAATACCGCCTTTTGTTTGTTTTAAACCTGCTGCCTAGTAATTTCATTGGATGGCCCCTGATTCTCGTGTTATGTGATGAGGTAAACAACACTTCCTTCTTCACATGATTCATCTCTCTCGTATCCCACCTTGGGCAGCTCTTTGCCAAACTGAAAAGTCCCAATTTTGTTTTCTCTCTCCTTATACAGCAGCTGTTCCAGCCTCATAATCATTTTTGTTGCCCTTCTCTGAACCGTTTCTAATTCCAATAGATCTTTTTTGAGATGGGGCAACCAAGTCTGCACGCAGTATTCAAGAGCTGGGTGTCCCATGGATTTATACAGAGGCAATATGATATTTTCTGTCTCATTATCTATCCCTTTTCTAATGATTCCCAACATTCTGTTCGCTTTTTTGGCTGCCACTGCACATTGAGTGGATGTTTTCAGAGAACTATCCACAATGACACCAAGTTGTCTTTCTTGAATGAAAACAGTTAATTTAGACCCCATCATTTTATATGTATAGTTGGGATTGTTTTCCAATGTGCATTACTTTGCATTTATCAACACTGAATTTCTCCTGGCATTTTCTTGCCCAGTCACCCAGGTCCCTTTTTAATCAGCGCCTCCTTCTTGCTGACTGTTGGATTGTGGGTTTTGGAGCACCTGGTATGGTGTCTCACATGATTTCCAACTATCATTCACATTTTTCTGATTTAAACTTTTCCTCCCAGCTGATCTGGATCATAATTGTTTACAGCTTTGTGAAACTGGCCTGCTGAAGCCCCAGATGTGTATATTGCTGGTCCGCGCTTTATGCTGGTTGCACACAATAAATGTGATCAAGTCATGATCACATGTACGTAAGTTGCCAGTAATTTTTTGCTCTGTGATCAGTTCCCCTCTTTTAGGACCACAGGCACCAACTTTCCTTGGTGCCGGTGGGTGCTCGCACCCCCCCGTGCCCCGGTCCTGCCCCGACCCACCCCAACTCCGCCCCCTCCCTATCCCATTGGACCCCTCCCCAAATCCCTGCCCCACGTGCAGTGTTCCCCCTCCCTCCCCGCCCAGCACTTGCAGCACAATACAGCTGTTTTGTGGCGCAAGCACTAGGAGGGAGAGAGGAGAAGCAGGACTCAGCGGTGTCCTCGAGGAGGAAGCAGAGGTGAGCTGGGACAAGGAGCTGCCGGTGTTGGAGTTGGCACCTATGGTTAGGACCAGGTCTAAGGTACAATCCCCCCTGTTGGCTGCAACCCTTTGGGAGGTAGGGAATTGCCATTCCAAGGACGCTCTGGCACTGGCAGGCCGAGCCCTCCCAGCATGTCACTCAGTGTGAAGGCGCCAGCTTGGTACCCTGCATTCTGTAGGTAGGTGCATACACAGCTGGTCATCCTGGGGGTCTGTGACACACACAAGCTCACACCCTGCTAGGACATCGAGCCAGAAACAGCTCCGATCATTTTCTTCTGAGTTATCCATGACTTGGAGCCAGGTAATGCCCCCCGCCCTCCCGTTTTGCCCACTTGAGCCTGCCCGGGTGGGCTACAGCCACTGATTGTGACACATGAGTCATCCCACCAGCTCTGTGTCAGAACAACTAACACACTCAGAAATCAGCAACCAACACCCCCCTCCCCAGCTCCGCGCAGTGGTGCAGCGGCACAGAGCAGAGCGG
This sequence comes from Chelonoidis abingdonii, assembly GCF_003597395.2. Lineage (NCBI taxonomy): Eukaryota > Metazoa > Chordata > Testudines > Testudinidae > Chelonoidis > Chelonoidis abingdonii. The sequence goes on along the minus strand of NC_133771.1, from coordinate 1,079,167 downwards.
AGCCCTTCTCACCATGGCCTTCGGCGCCTTAACAAGTTGTGTTCTCAGCAGCTCCATCCTGTGCTGAGCACTCAGCTCTTCTTACCCCTCTTGTGCTCTTAGCTTAACCCCCCAGCTCCTCCAGCCAGCCCATCTCGAGGAGAGCAGCCCATACCGCCCCCTCGCCCTGTAGAAGGGGGCCCCATATTCCACTGCCGCAAAGCCCGCCCCCTACACGCCTCACCTAGCCAGCGATTTCCCTCCCGCATCCTCTGGCTCCTTGCTCATGAGACAGTAAGGCGCTCGGAGAAGATGGCCTGGCCACTTCTCATCAGCAGGCTGCTGCGTGCTCTGACGTCTCCCCTTACCCATGAGCCAGCCCTGCAGCAGTGTCATTGGTCCGCTCAGGACCAAGCCCCAGGTTCCCCTGCCTGTGGCCGTTAGCCACCTGGCCAATCTTCACTCCAGGGAGGGCGCACGGCTTGGGGAGGGATGTTCCATGTGGGTGCATTGCTGGGGGGAAGAACATCCCTGTTGGTGCATTGCTGGCCAAAGCATGTGTTGTGTGTCAAGGGATGTGCTATGTGGGAGGGGTCGGCTGTGTTGTGGGTTGGTGGGATGCACTGGGTGGGGGTGAGCTGCGCCATGTGGGGATGAGATGCAGTGTATTGCTTGGCAGAATGCGCTGTGTGGGGATGAGATGCTCTGTGACGTGGTGGAATACACTGTGAGGGGGTTGGATGCACTGTGAGGTGGTGAGATGCAGTGTATTGCTTGGCTGGATGCACTGTGTGGGGGTGGGATGTGCCATGTGAGGGTGGGATGCACCGTGTGGGGGTGGGATGCAGTGTATTGCTTAGCAGGATGCACCATGTGGGAGTGGGATGTGCCATGTGGGAGTGGTATGCACCGCGTGGGGGTGGGATGCAGTGTATTGCTTGGCAGGATGCACTGTGGGGGGGTGGAATGCACCACGTGGGGGTGGGATGGGTTGTACTGTGCTGTGGGGGGGTGCAATGCACCGCATGGGGGTGGGATGCACCACGTGGGGGTGGGATGGGT
>NC_133771.1:1074304-1075443 GCF_003597395.2 Chelonoidis abingdonii | reverse complement strand
CCATGTGGGGGTGGGATGGGTTGTACTGTGCTGTGGGGGGGGGGAATGCCCGCATGGGGGTGGGATGCACCACGTGGGGGTGGGATGGGTTGTACTGTGCTGTGGGAGGGTGGAATGCACCATGTGGGGGTGGGATGGGTTGTACTGTGCTGTGGGGGGGTGGAATGCACCGCATGGGGGTGGGATGCACCATGTGGGGGTGGGATGGGTTGTACTGTGCTGTGGCGGGGGGGGGAATGCACCGCATGGGGGTGGGATGCACCACATGGGGGTGGGATGGGTTGTGGTGTGCATCACAGAGTCACCGTGTGATGCTCTGGAACTGCTCCCCACCAAGCCAGGCAGGACTCTGGGGAGCCTCTCCCTTGGAGCAGACTGTCTGCAAGGCAAGAAGCTCACACGGCTTCACCTCCTGGGTCTCTCTTGGAGCATTCAGCATCCCCTGCCCCTCCATGACAGGCTGGAACATCTGGGGATCCCTAGAAATGGCCGGTCCCTTGGAATCACTCAGTTCTGGACCTCAGAGACTCCCAGTGACAGAGAGTTCCACAGGCTACATACACCTGGTGTGGAGAAGCGTTTTCTCTTCTCACTTTGAGCCTGCCACCTTGAGTGCCACTGACTGTCCCCTAGTCCTTGTGTTCAGTGGCTGGGAGAATAGACACTCCCCTCTCTGCCAGTCACTGGGTCCAATGCATGTGTCCTGGCCTCCCTTATCCATCGTTCCACCCTCCCTGCCTGGCAGTTTTCCCAGCTCCTGATCACACTGGTCGCCCGTCGCTGGCCCATAGCTCTGTGCTAGCCCAGGGCAGGTGGGGGCTGTGCTGCAGAGGCAGGGTGCCTGCTTGGCGCTTGGAGGACACATCCCGCAGCTATGGGCAGCGGGGGCCGAGCCAGGGCAGCGCTCACCAAACCCCAGCAGAGAGATGGGCACCGACCAGCCCCCGGCAGTGCCCACCCGGGGGCATCACTGATGGACCCCAGTGCGGGCCAGACTTCCCTGCCCCTGGGGTTCGGGAGCGGAATGGCCGGCAGCAGAGTTCAGTACCATGGACAGCAACGTGCGCAGGCCCGCGCCTCCGGCCCTGCGGGGAGACATGGGGGGGGTAGTGACTCGGGGGGGGGGCTATGGGGGGCAG
>NC_133771.1:1050658-1072619 GCF_003597395.2 Chelonoidis abingdonii | reverse complement strand
GCGCGCAGAGAGCTCGGGCCAGCAGCGCCCAGCGCCGGGGCGCAGCTGGAGGCGCGGCTCGGCCGCTGCGATTTTCTAATAAAATGTCTTGGGAAAAGCCCTGGCCTCTGCGCGTCTGTGCTGGGCGGGGGTGCGGGGCTCTCCGGGGTGAGGGGCTCTCCTGGGGGCAGGAGCTGTGCGGGGTGCGGGGCTGTGCGGGGCTCTCCGGGGGCTGGGGCTGTGCGGGGTGCGGGGCTGTTCAGGGCTCTCCGGGGGGCAGAGTTGCTGCAGGGCTGTGCGGGGCTCTCCGGGGGCAGGGTCTATGTGGGGTGCGGGTCGGTGCGGGGCTTTCTCGGGAGCAGGGTTGGTGTGGGGCTGTGTGGGGCTCTCCAGGGGCAGGGTCTGTGCGGGGCTTTCCTGGGGGCAGGGTCGGTGCAGGGCTCTCCCGGGGGGGCAGGGGCTTTGCAGGGGGCAAGCTGCCTGGGGGCTGGAGCCACAGGGCCAGGGACCGCGGGGGGCCATGCGGGGACAAGGGGATCTGGGCAGGGCTGCGCTCTGCTGGGGCAGCGCTGCCCAGGACTGGAGTGGGGCCGCGGGGCGCAGGGGCCGGGGCCCTGTGTGCACCCCGGACCCGAGGGAGCGGGCAGGAAGAGAGCTGGCCCGGAGCCCTGCAGCGGACCTGCCTGGGGTCCCAAGGAGCGGCCGGGCCGGGCCCCCATCGGTCACTAGACGGGTTGTTAGCCTGGACCCCCTGACACCAGCCCCCCGCCTGAGCCCCATGAGGGGGAAGGGGAGTCTGAGTAGGGGGGGAGCCCAAGGGGGCAGACCCCGAGAGGGAGTTGGCAGAAGTGGGCCAATAGCTCTGAGGGGCTCCAGCCCCATTGCTCCGGACCTCACCCCTCAGCCCAGGGTCAGTTCCGGAGGGCCCCGCCTGTCTGGGGGAGCTGGGGCCTGAGGACCTCCTGGTGCATGTGCCTGATGCTGAGCCGCTGCCCTCGGGGGGACAAAGTGGGGAGGGGCGCTGCTTCCAACACCCAGTGGGCCTGGGGGCAGGTACCGCGGCCCCGGAACATTGGCCTGCCCCACGGGGGGCCAGGAGGTCAGGCATGAGGTGCCCCCCCATGCACAGGGCAGAGCAGAGTGCTGAGCCCCAAGTTCAGTCCACCTGCCCCTTCTGGTTGCACCTGCAGGTGGGGGGCAGGAGGCGATTCCTATGAGCCAGGGGCATGGGGTAGGGGAGGAGAAGGACACCGATGGGCTGGGGGCAGGGGAGGGGCAGGATCCCGATGGGCTGGGGGCATGGGGGAGGGGAGGGGAAGGACCCCGATGGGCCGGACCCCGATAGGCCAGGGGCATGGGGGAGGGGAGGGGAAGGACCCCATTGGGCTGGGGGCAGCGGAGGGAAAGGACCCTGATGGGCCGGACCCCGATGGGCCAGGGGCATGGGGGAGGGGACGGGAAGGACCCCGATGGGCCAGGTGGTGGGGGAGGCGTTGGCAGCCCCCTCCCATTGCAAAGTCGCTATTGACTCTGGTGTTTCGTGCTGCCCATCTCAAGGTCCCTGGATGCCCAGGGTGGCAGATCCTGTAGTTGGGGGCTTGGTGGTGCCTGCTCAGAGCCCAGGGGAAGGCAGTGGGTGCCCATGGGGCTGGCCCCGGCCCCTGCTTCCTTTCCCTCAAGGGGGGGGCAGGCTTTCTTCGGGTGTTTCCCGGCTCTCCACAGGGCCCAGTCACCAGAGTGCCAGGGACTGGGGCGCCCGGGTGGGTGGGAGACAGGGCAGGGCCTGGCCCTTTGTGGCACAGCGCGCAGGGGGGGCCATATGGTGCTGCTGGCAGGGTGCTGGGGCCCAAGACAACCCAGACCCGGCAACCTGCTGCGGCCTTGCGGGGCAGAGCCAGGTAAGAGCCTGCGTGGGCTGCAGCAGACCAGCCCCTCAGCACAATGAAGGCACCTGCAGATTCCCTGGGCACCCGGCAGCTCTGCACGGGCCTAGGGCTGGACGGATTTGCTTGGCTGCAGACCCGAGGAGTGGGTCCAGTTCCCTGCATTGGGGGAAGCAGCTTGTAGGGCCCAGGTCTTGCTGGGTGGCACAGGGTTTGCAGCATGGGAGACACTGGGGGGCATGGGAATGGAGGAGTGGTGGATCTGGGGGGCACAGGGTTTGCAGCACAGGGACAGAGGAGAAGGTGGCACTGGGCAGCACGGAGACAGAGGTGTGGAGGGACCAGAGGCAGCATGGGGACAGAGGAATGAGGGAGCTGAGGGGGACAGGGACAGAGAAGCGGGTGGCACTGGGCAGCATGGGGACAGAGGAGTGGGCGGCACTGGGCCCTATGGGGACAGAGGAGAGGGCGGCACTGGACAGCATGGGGACAGAGGAATGAGGGACCTGGGGAGTGCTGGGGGGACACAGGGATGGAGGAGTGGGGGAGGTGGGGAGACAGGGACAGAGAAGCGGGTGGCACTGGGCAGCATGGGGACAGAGGCATGGAGGGGCCAGAGGCAGCATGGGGACAGAGGAATGGGGGAGCTGGGGAGTGCTGGGGGGACACAGGGATGGAGGAGCGGGGGAGGTGGGGGACAGGGACAGAGAAGCGGGCAGCACTGGGCCCTATGGGGACAGAGGAACGAGGGTGCTGAGGGCAACAGGGACAGAGGAACGGGCAGCACTGGGGAGCATGAGGACAGAGGAGCGGGGGCACTGGGAGGACACAGGGACAGAGGAGCGGGGAAGCTGGGGGGACAGGGGCAGAGGCGTGGAGTAGGTGGAGGGACATGGGGGACACTGAGGGGCATGGGAAGGGAGGAGCAGTAGTTCTGGGGGGCACTGGGGAGACACAGGGACAGAGGCATGGAGGGACCAGAGGCAGCATGGGGACTGAGGGGCAGGTGGCACTGGGCAGCACAGGAACAGAGGTGTGGAGGGACCACAGGCAGCACGGGGACAGAGAAGCAGGTGGCAGTGGGTCATACAGGGACAGGGGAATGGGGCACTGGGGGACACAGGGACAGAGGTGTGGAGGGGGGAGCTGGGGGAATGGGGATAGAGGTGCAGAGTAAGTGGAGGGACCTGGGGCACAACAGGTGACAGAAGAGCTGGGGGGCACAAGGACAGAGGAGCAGAGGGACCAGGGGCAGGACAGGGACAGGCGGCAGGCAGCACTGAGCCATACAGGGACAGAGGAACGGGGGGGGCACTGGGGGGACACAGGGACAGAGGAGTGGAGGCCTGTGTATTGCACCATGTCTAGGTGGTGGGAATAAGGGGTGTGACTTTTGCAGAGGCCCAGGAGGGGGATGTGCCCAGGTGACTCTGGCCCGGGAAGTGAGACAAAGGCTGGAGGAGGAGCAACGGGCAGGGCAGGGGCCAGGCAGCTGTCTTGGGGTGCAAGGGGAGGACAGAGCTCTGGCTCAGGGCTCCCCTCCCCCCAAGATGGACTTGGCTTAAAGTCACTGATTTCTGTGCTAAGCAGTTCTGCCCTATGCTGTGTTCTGTCAACTAATAAACTTTCTGTTTTCCCGGCTGGCTGAGTCACGTCTGACTGTGGAGTTGGGGTGCAGGACCCTGTGGCTTCCCCAGGACCCCGCCTGGGCGGACTCGCTATGGGAAGCGCACGGAGGGGCAGAGGATGCTGAATGCTCCAAGGAGAGACCCAGGAGGTGAAGCCGTGTGAGCTTCTTGCCCTGCAGACAGTCTGCTCCAAAGGAGAGGAGGCTCCCCAGAGTCCTGCCTGGCTTGGTGGGGAGCAGTTCCAGAGCGTCGCCCAGGGACTCCATGACACAGATGCACCTTTGGACGCCTGTGGGGTCGGGCCCCTGGGGGTGAGCCCAGGGCTGGGTTCTGGGGGCGCTGGCAGGCAGTGGGCGTCCCAAGGCTGCTGACCTGAGCCCCTGGCTGGCCTGGGCTCAGGGTTCTTCACAGGCCGCAGCGCCACCCGCTGCCCTTGGAAGTGACTATAAAACTCTACTGCTCCATGGGGCTGACACTGAGGCCCTGGTGGGGTGGGGACCCAGGTGCGTCTTGCGGCTGCCCTGATGCTCCCATGGCATCCTGCAGCCCCAGAGCCGCTTGCATTGCGTGTGGCATCTTGTACAGGGCTGGGCAGCTGCAGACTGGAGGGGCCACCAGTCCCTCCACTGAGGGCCAGGCCCTGCCATGGCTGGTGTCTGGGGGGCCACAGCTCAGTCAGGCCCCTGGCCCCAAGAAGCAGAGGCTGCTCTGGGGCAGACACCTGCACTTTCCGGGCACCAGCAGTGAGCTGGGGAAGGGGATATCAGCTTCCTTCAACCACAGGAGAAGGGAGGCCAGTCCTGGTGTGACAAACTGGGACTGTTCTTACTGGGGGGCTGTGAATGCTGAGTCGGGGGTGTTGGGAGGACGATCTGCATTGGGGGATGGGAGTCTGGCCTGAGGGAGGAGACCTGAGCATGTAACATGAGAACCCAGGAAGGGGTTAGAGGCCAGGTGACACCTCTGCCCGGGAAGCTGAACAAAGGGAGAGGAGACGCTGGAGGGGGAGATTTTCGGGGACTGGCTGGGGAATGGAGGGGAGCCCAGATGGGGCTCTGACACCCCAGTGGGGCTGTGGTGCCTCTGGGATTCCAAGATGGACTTAACTGGTGGGGTCTTGTTGTCTATGCCTGCAAGACCTGTCCGGGACTGTGTTCCTGTCGTCTGAATAAACCTTCTGCTTTACTGGCTGGCTGAGAGTCACGGTGAATCGCAGGGAGCCAGGGGTGCAGGGCCTTGTCTCCCCCACACTCTGTGACACATTGCCCCCCACCATGGGGGGTATTCGGAGGGGGGTCTGAGCCCCTCCCATGCTATAAGTTCTGCGCTGATCCGCCTCGGCAGTGGCGTCAGAGCCCAGCTGGGGCCGTGCACAGAGCTCCGCCCGAGCGCCTGCAGCTGCCCCCCGTGTGTGCTGAGCCGGGGCTGGCTCCTGCGTCACTGGGCCTGCCGGCAGCTCCAGGGCCAGGGTCAGGTTTGTGGAGCTGGTGTGGGCTGCTGCAGGCCCAGCACTGGGGGCAGGCAGGGGCGCATCTCCCAGCTCACGACAGTAATTGCACACAGCCCCACGCTGCTGGCCGCCCGCTCGGCCCAGCCCTGTTTGCTCGCTGCTGCCAGAGGAAATTGCATGAGACGCAGCACCTGCCCCATCTGCACAGGCCCATGGCAACGGGGGGGCTTCAGGGGGCTCCGTGCTGCTCCCCCTCCCCAGCCGTGCCCACAGCTACTTCCCATGGGGGAGCCACCACCCGCACAGCCGGATGCAGTTGGAGGCCCAGCAGGCAAAGCCAGAGCCCTGCACTCAGGCAGTGTGTGCAAGGTGAGCAGGACAGGAACGCAAGACACCTGGCTTCTATTCCCCGACACCCCCCTCAGTATGTTAATAACTCACAGCACTGACCCCAGGCTGGTGCCAGGGAGCAGCTCAGCAGGGGGCGCTCTCCCCTTGGCAGGCAGGGCTGGCCCCAGGGCGGCGCTAGGGGGCGCTGGGCTGCAGGGAGTGGGGTGAGGGGCTCAGCAGGGGGTGCTCTCCCCCAGCAGGCAGGGCTGGCCCCAGGGCAGCACTAGGGGATGCTGGGCTGCAGGGAGTGGGATGGGGGGCTCAGCAGGGGGCGCTCTCCCCCAGCAGGCAGGGCTGGCCCCAGGGCAGCACTAGGGGATGCTGGGCTGCAGGGAGTGGGGTGGGGGGCTCAGCAGGGGGCGCTGTCCCCCAGCAGGCAGGGCTGGCCCCAGGGCAGCACTAGGGGATGCTGGGCTGCAGGGAGCAGGGCAGGGGCTCAACAGGGGGCGCTGTCCCCCAGCAGGCAGGGCTGGACCCTGGGTGGCACTAGGGGATGCTGGGCTGCAGGGTGGGGGGGTGGGGGACTCAGCAGGGGGCGCTCTCCCCCAGCAGGCAGGGCTGGCCCCAGGGCAGCACTAGGGGGCGCTGGGCTGCAGGGTGGGGAGGTGGGGGGCTCAGCAGGGGGCGCTGTCCCCCAGCAGGCAGGGCTGGACCCTGGGTGGCACTAGGGGATGCTGGGCTGCAAGGAGTGGGGTGGGGGGATCAGCAGGGGGCGCTCTCCCCTAGCAGGCAGGGCTGGCCCCAGGTTGGCACTAGGGGGCGCTGGGCTGCAGGGTGGGGAGCTGCGGGACTCAGCAGGGGGCGCTGTCCCCCAGCATTCAGGGCTGGCCCCAGGTTGGCATTAGGGGGTGCTGGGCTGCAGGGAGTGGGGTGGGACACTCAGCAGGGGGCGCTCTCCGCAGCAGGCAGGGCTGGCCCCAGGGCAATGCTAGGGGCCCATGATGCAGGGAGCGGGGCAGGGGGTGCACTGGGGTGCGCTCCTCTTGCAATTAGCACGGTGCTATCCAGTGTTTCCCTGGTGGAGGTGCCATTGCATGGCAGAGGTGTCGGATCAGGGGTCTGAGGCCTGATGTGACAAACTGGGAATATTCTTAATGTTCCCTCTGAATACTGTGTTGGTGCCTCAGTGTCCCCTAGGCAGTTCTTAAGTATCCAGGTGGTGGAATGAGGGTGCATGGTTGCTGCAGAGCAAGGGGCCAGTGCACCTAAATGCCTGGCACTCTGTCTCCTAGCAACTGATGGCCTGGGCCCTCCTCTGCAAAGGTGCCAACTGAAGGTGTTGGAGACAAAGGGATCAGGTGCCCTCCTGGCCCGGGAAAGGGGATGAGCAGAGAGGAGGGGCTGGAGGGGGTGGTTAGTCTGGAGCTGGCTGGGGACGAGGAGTGAAGGGCAGACGTGGGGGTCTGGCTCACTGCCCAGAATGGACCCGGCCGAGGGGTCCGGTTTGCTGTATCTACAAGCTCTGTTTTAGACCCTGTTCCTGTCATTGAATAAACCTCTGTGTTACTGGCTGGCTGAGAGTCACGTCTGACTGCAAAGTGGGGGTGCAGGACCCTTTGGCTTCCCCAGGACCCCGCTGGGTTGGACTCGCTGTGGGAAGTGCACGGAGGGGCAGAGGATGCTGAATGCTCCAAGGAGAGACCCAGGAGGTGAAGCCGTGTGAGCTTCTTGCCCTGCAGACAGTCTGCTCCAAGGGAGAGGAGACTCCCCAGAGTCCTGCCTGGCTTTGTGGGGAGCAGTTCCAGAGCATCACCCAGGGACTCCGTGACACCTGGTCATTGAGCTCGGGGTGGGAGGAGGGCTGTGATGGCTGGGGCCCCCCTCCCTCTATATGACCAGTGCTCTGTAGGATGGGGCCTGATGGCCCTCAGAGCTAGCGCAGCTGGTGACACAATGGGAAGATCCAGCCCCCACCTGTGTCATCTGAAGCCCAGCCCCCTCCACCCCACCCCACCCGCAGCACCACACAGCCAGCAACACCGGAGGGTTTTTCACATGCTTTTAACAAAATTACAAACAAAATTCCATTATTCTTGGAATATAGAAAACCTGAGGGAAGGGGGCCAGGAACGTGGCAGGGATTTAGCTGGGGGGGGGGCGGTTTCAAGTGCGGGCCAGGAACGCAGGGTCTCGGCTGGGGGAGAGGAGGCCAGGAAAGGAGGGTCTCGGCCGGGGGAGAAGGGGCCAGGAACGCAGGGTCTCGGCCGGGGGAGAGGGAGCCAGGAACGCAGTGTCTCAGCCGGGGGAGAAGGGGCCAGGAACGCAGGGTCTCATCCGGGGGAGAGGGAGCCAGGAACGCAGGGTCTCGGCTGGGGGAATCAGTCGCTGATGACACCACGTCCTCGGGGTCTCACTCGTGGGCTCCTCTTGCAGTGCTGGCTCTCAGTGCTGACCTGGCGTGGGGAAAGGGGGATCAGCACTCACCCCTGTGCTGGAGCCCCCTGAGTGGGCACTGGCTGAAATCCCAGAGGGTCAGGCCTGGTGCCAGGCTGAGCACATGGTGAGGTGCTTGGGGGCAGGGGCTGGAGGCTCCCAACCCAGCCAGGCCAGGGTCCAGGGCAGGGTCTGGGGCAGGGCCTGTCCTGACAGTCGGGGCTACAGGGCTCTCCCCCGGCTGGTTCCTAAGCATCTGAGCAGCAGTGTCCCCGGCTGCCCCCATCTCCCTGCTGGGGAGTTTGCAGTTCCATCCAGTCACCCCCTAGCTCCCCTCCCCGCAAGGCCTTTGCCATTTATCAGCCCCTGCCCCCTGTGGGTCAAGACCTCCAGCTGGACATCAGCTGCCCCCGGTGTAGGGCCCCCCCGACCCCAGGCTGGCCTGGCTGCACCTCGGCCCAGTGGGGGCCAGGCGGGGACAGCACTTACCATGCGGGGAGCTCGCTGGCTTCTGCCTGGGCCCCACTGCTAGGGAGGGAGGGAGAGAGGGCTGATGAGCTGGAGCAGGTGGCTGCCTGCATCTACTCTTCCCCAAATATTCCCCACGGCCCTGCTGCCCGGTGCCCCCACCCAACCCCGCTGGGGAGCCTGGGCCAGGTGAGCTGATGGAGGAGGGGTCAGTGGCGGGCCAAGAGCGGAGCCAGGCAGTGGGGCAGCGAAGGCACATGGGACCCTGGGCTCCAGCCAGACCCACCCAAAGTGGAGGCCACGCCTGTCCCTCCCACCTTCCTGTGGCCCAAGTTGCAGCCTCTGACCCGTATGGGCCCCAGGCTGGGACTAGGGGGCATTTTCTGTACTATTTTATGAGCCCTGTGTGTGCCTCAGTTTCCCCTCAGTGCTGCTTGATTACCGAGTGGGTGGAAAGGGGCTGTGTGCTCTCAGGGCAGGGGGAGACGGGGGTGGGTGTCACCCAGCTGCCCAGGCCCCCTTCCTGCAGAGCTCTGCAGGTGACAGTGGCAGATCCAATCGCCAATGCCCCAGAGGGAGAGGGACGTCCCACCTCTCTGCAGGGCAGCTGAGCACCAGTCCCCAGCTCAGAACAGGCTGTGGGGGTTGGCTGCTGGAGGGGGGGGGCCTTGGACCAGGGATTTGGACCAAGGAGTGAGATGGAGACAGACAGAGCTTGAACCATGGGGGTCACTGCAGCTGGGTTGTAAACGTCACTTCTCTGGGCTCCCCAAGGGCTGCCTGGGCCGTGTGCCAGGCCGTGGATACACCCCTGTCTGCCCGCGCTGGCTGGGTGTCCCCGCAGACGCTGTGGGGGGGGTGCTGCTCCCTCAGATTGTACACATCTCTCCCAGGGTCTGTCCCAGACTCGCTGCCCGGAGCTCCCGGGGTGGGGCGGGGGGGCTGCAGCCCCAGGGGCTCAGTGTCAGGAGGTGGGGAGGCCGTGTGGCTCACCCTGGGGAAAGAGTGAGACCCCAGGGGCTCAGGGTCACTGAAGGCCCCTCCCAGGGACTGTTGGAATCATACACTTTAAGGTCAGAAGTCCTATACATTTCTGTATAGGACTTCTTACTTATTTTTTAATCTATATGTGATCATCTAGTCTAGGGGTAGGCAACCTATGGCATGTGTGCCAAACGTGGCATGTGAGCTGATTTTTAGTGGCACTCACACTGCCCGGGTCCTGGCCACCGGTCCTGAGGATTCTGCATTTTAATTTAATTTTAAATGAAGCTTCTTAAACATTTTAAAAGCCTTATTTACTTTCCATACAACAGTAGTTTAGTTATACATTATAGACTTCTAGAAAGAGACCTTCTAAAAAGGTTAAAATGCATTACTGGCACGCGAAACCTTCAATTAGAGTGAATAAATGAAGACTCGGCACAGCACTTCTGAAAGGTTGCCGACCCCTGATCTAGTCTGACCTCCTGCACAATGCACGCCACAGAATCTCACCCCCTACTCCTGCAACAAACCCCTAACCTATGTCTGAGCTATGGAAGTCCTCAAATTGTGGTTTGAAGACCTCAAGCTGCAGAGAATCCACCAGCAAGCGACCCATGCCCCACGCTGCAGAGGAAGGCGAAAAACCTCCAGGGCCTCTGCCAATCTGCCCTGGAGGAAAATTCCTTCCCGACCCCAAATATGGCGATCAGCTAAACCCTGAGTATGTGGGCAAGACTCACCAGCCAGCACCCAGGAAAGAATTCTCTGTAGTAACTCAGATCCCACCTCATCTAACATCCCATCACAGGCCACTGGGCATATTTACCGCTAGTAGTCAAAGATCAATTAATTGCCCGTTTGCAGCCAGGGGCGTAGCCTGGCGCTGGGGGCCTGTGACAGAGGGTCAGACATGCACTAAGAGGCCGGGAGTGAGATCAGGAAGGAGGCTGAGAAACAGGAGAGGGGTCAGGGAAGAGCTGTGGGAATGATTGAAGGGTTAGAAACCTGCCTCAGTGACACGCCAGGAACTCAAGCTAGACCAAGGGAAGGTCTAAGGGGTGACGTGATCCCAGCCTAGAGCAGTGGCAGCTTCCCCACCTTTGTGGGCTCAGGGCCCACGTGTAAATGTCATGACCCAGTAACTAGTCTGGGGGTGGGCGCCCTGGGGTGGTTTTGAGGGGGGGGCGGGGTTTGGTCCTGCCCAGCTCCGGTAGCTCCTGTGCTGGTGGGGGTTGGGCTTGGCTCTCTGCTCGGGGCCTTGCACCTCGGGGTGGCAGTGCTGCTCGGTTTTGGCTCTTCCCCCCTGCCTGGGCCAAACTGATGTGAGTGGGGCTGTGCCCTGGCTCACGGGTGGCAGCGCCAGCCACTCAAACCTGGCTGACCCAGACTGAGTGGGGCAGGGACCCAAGGTGCCGGAACGGGGGGAGCACAAGGTGCCATGGCCCTCCCACTTTTGAAAGTGAACAAGCCTGGCCTAACCCCTGCCCTCCGAGGCCTGCCCACAAGCTGGAGCCCAACCTGGGTCAAAGCAGCCCGAGGAGCCCGGGCAGCTGTGAGAAGCCACGGACTCGCTACCTGCCCAGGGCATGGGGCAGGGCTGAGAGCAGCCCCTAGCCTGTGTCCCCACCCCATGGTCCAGCTGCGGCTCTTGGGTCCCCAAGGCGCGCCCCCCTCCCCCCCGCCAGGCTGGAAGTCGGAGCCAGGCCAGGGTAAGAGCAGTGCAGGCAGCTGTGATGAGCCGCGCACCCGGGGGCCAGGGGTTAGGGACATAGGCTAGGGGGTGCTCTTGGGCTCCCCCACCCCGAGCAGGAGGGGCAGGGGTGGGGCCACAGAGGGGGGCCTCATGGCCCCCCCACCTTTAGGAAGAATCTGTAGCCCCTGGCAGGGACCAAGAGGGAGCCCAGCCAGCCCTGTGGGACAGGAGCTGCCACACGACTCTTCGACACAGTCTGGGACGGATGGTGGGTTCCGACACCCGGGCAGAGAAGCCCTGCTCTGGCAGTGCCTCCGCGGGAACAAGCATTGCCCAAGGGGCTGTGCGGGCAGGTGGAGGATGAGCGAAGCTGAAGCGGGACAGATCCCCACTGGCAATGGGAGTTTCACAGGGAGGTAATTAGCCATTGGACAATCCCCCAGGGCCAGGCAGTTCTCTTGCTCTGTCAGCTGTTCAGTGCAGCCAGCTCTGCTCTGGGGCAGGTCTCTGGCCTGGGTCGTATGGGGGGTAAAGCACATGGTCACGGGCCCTGCTACCTGGAGGCTCTGGGGGGCTCTGTACAGCAGGAGGAGGCTGTTACCCTCGGGTGGCGGGGGGTGACTGTCCCTCACTCCAGGCACTCACCTTCGGCCTCCTCTAGTGCCTCTGGCCTGTCCTCGTCGGCTACAGCATCTCCTCCATCCCCGCCTGCAAACCCGTCCGTGTCGTCCTCACCCAGCGAGTCTGGGAGAGCGAGGGAATCCAGAGTCAGCACCCATGCCAGTGGGGGCTGAGCCTGCCCCACCCTCCCCACTGAGGGTCCCTGGCCAGGCCGCCCCAGAGAGCCCAGCGTGGCGGAGGCATGGGGCAGCCGGACAGGAGGCTCTGGCCATGCCACCTGCCCCCAGCACACAGCCAGCTGCATGTGGAGAGGGGCAGAAGTCAGGACCCACTGCTAGGGAGGGCCGTGCTGGCAGCCACCCCAGGAGGCTGAGATCAATGCTCTGCTACCACCTCCTGCACCCCATCCCTCCACCTGCACCCCAGCCACACTCCGAGAGCCCATACACCGTGGTCCCCGCACCCTTCGGAGGGGTCCCCCTGCCACAGCTAACACCAGCCCTGCCCCTGCCTTGGTGCATGTCAGACAGACACACAGATGGACGTCTGGGCTGAGGAGCAGCTCTGCCCACCCCGCACAGCACCCAGGGCCGGGACTCACACCATGGCCCCAGCAGGACCCCCCTCACCCTGCACCACCCCCTGGGTCACCTGTCTGGAACTCAATGGTTCTCAGCATCTCAGCCAGGCTGTCCACATTGACAGAGAAGTGGTCCATCTTCTCGTAGCCGGGCTCCGGGCGGCTACTCATCGACACCTTGGACAGGTCCGTGATCCTGCCAGGCAGAGCCAGGGGCAGGTCAGCCTCATTCAGAGCCAGTGCAGAGCACCAAGCCTGACTCCATGATGCCCCTGCACAGCCCGACCAGCTCCCTCCACACTCTGCAACTGGGGGCACTGGCCAGGCTGTGTGTGAGGAGCCCAGAGCTGGGGCACCAGGGGGCTGTGCATCAGGACTGGGGGCACTGGCTGAGCTGTGTGCGAGAAGCCCAGGGCTGGGGCACCAGGGGGCTGTGCATCAGGATGGGGGCACTGGCCGGGCTGTGTGCGAGAAGCCCAGAGCTGGGGCACCAGGGGGCTGTGCATCAGGACTGGGGGCACTGGCTGAGCTGTGTGTGAGGAGCCCAGGGCTGGGGCACCAGGGGGCTGTGCATCAGGATGGGGGCACTGGCTGAGCTGTGTGCGAGGAGCCCAGGGCTGGGGCACCAGGGGGCTGTGCATCAGCATTGGGGGCACTGGCTGAGCTGTGTGCGAGGAGCCCAGGGCTGGGGCACCAGGGGGTACAGGTCAGGTTTTTTGTGCTCACACCCTCCCAGAGACACAGGCATCGCCTCATGGGATCCCAGCTTTGGGACAACCTTCCTGTGATGAAGTGGGGATATTTTGTAATATTTTATTAATCCTATGTGTGCCTCTGTAACAAGGCTGGTTCTGGCGGGACCCAACTGAGAGTGCCAATTCAGGACCAATTGCTCAAACAGGGCAGTCACAGCCCAAGGCTGGGGTTTCTCCACTTCTTCGAAAACCAAACCAGCCAGACAAAAATGACTTCGGTGTCACCCCGCTGGCTAACCTCAAGTCACACAAGCAATTTCCTTAGACACTCCAGTCTCCCAGTATCACCACCAGTGCCACCCGTCCTGGGGACGAATGGTTATGAAAACCAACACCCCTGTGACGAAGTGGGACTGTTCTTACTGGGGTCTGTGAATGCTGAGTGTGATGCAGTAGGGACTGTCTGTGTGGGGGGTGGGAGAGCCGGGGATGTCTTCAGGTGAGGGACAGGACCTAAGGCTGTAACCTGAGCCAGGTAGGGGAAAGGGGGTCAGCACGTTTGCCTGGGAAGCTGGACAAAGGAAAGGGCCGGCTGGAGGGAGTTAGTTCAGTTTCGGTTTTGGGCTGGGTGGTTGGAATTCAGGGAATCTCGAACTGGGAACTAAGCTCCCTGAACCCCCAGAAGGACTCATTTGAGGGGTCGTGACTGTGCCTACAAGCTCTGCTGTAGCCTGCGTTCCTGTTGTCCAATAAACCTTCTGTTTTACTGGCTGTGAGTCCCAGGAAGAGGGGTGCAGGGCCGGACTCCCCCACACTCCATGACAACTGGTGGCAGAGGTGGGATAAACTGCAGCCCGTGGACGGCCCTTCCTGCAGTAAGTGACTGGGGAGCAGTAAAACGAAGGGGTGATCAACCCCTGGGAGTGTGTGCCCAGTGAGAAGGACTTTGCAGTACCAGGGTCCCCTGGGGTATCGCAGCGAGCGGTCCCAGGGGCGGAGGAGTCTGCAGCTCGACCCTGGCAGAGAGGTGGTGACCTCAAGAAGGACTGGCACATTAGGGGTCCCCCTGGAAACCGTGGGGAGCGGCGAGCACCCCGGCCTGTGAGTGGCCAGCAGGAAGATGTATGCCGAGCGGCGCAAGTGTGACCTGCTGGAGCTGTGCAAGCAGAGGGGGCTGCGCAGTGGGAGGCTTACCAAGGACCAGCTGATTGCCCAGTTGGAGGAGGGAGACCGCTTGAATGAACGGAGCCCTGTCTCTGAGGGAAGCAGCCTGGCAGATGCAGCGCAGGCATGAGTGTCTGTCCCCGCTGGGAGTGGTCAGCTGGCGGCTGAGGGCTTCCCAAGGCTCCCCATTCTTATGCCTAGGGGAAGGGCGGGGAGGAGCCCAGAGGCTACCAAGGGCACCGTGATCCCCCCAGCCAGCAGGGGATCATCCCGGCGACGCTCGGCATCCATGGAGCAGAAGCGGCTGGAATGGGAGAGAGAGCTAAAACTGAGAGAGCTGGAGGATCATGAAAGACAGAGAGAACATGAAGCGAGACAGAGGGAACATGAAGAACGATAGCGTCATCATGAGCTGGAACTGGCGAGGCTGAGAGGCAGTGGACTCCCGGCTGCGGGGAGTGAGGGGGGACCCAAGACTGTGCGGAGCTTTGATAAGTGCATCCTGGCCCAGCATAAGGAGGGGGAGGACATGGATGACTTCCTGGATGCCTTTGAGATGGCCTGCGAGTTGCACCAGGTAGATCCTGCAGACAGGCTCCGGGTTCTCATCCCCTTACTGGACCCCAAGGCCGTGGCATTGTACCACCAGCTGGGAGAGGAGGAGAAAGGGAACTACAAACTATTCAAGCAGGCCCTGCTGCACAAGTTTGGGCTGACTTCTGAGATGTACCGGGAAAGGTTCCAGGGTGTGACGTTATTGATATAAACTGGGATCCATATAGAACATGGGTTGCAACCAAGGTCCTGTAGTGGCACCAGATCTTATGTAAAGGGGGTCATATAAGGTGTCTAAGACCAGGTTATGGGTTACTGGTTATAATTATGCTGTCTGTATGTCTGTATCATTTTTGTAGTTGAAGGTTATGAATATTGAGCTGTGGTGCTGTCTGTATTTCAACTTGTGTTGTGTTACAGTGCTGGTGGGACACCCCAGACAAGCTGGTGTCAGCTCAGCTTAGCCTCTTGATGGCCCATTAAGGACCATCACTACACACAACTGACCCATTGAGAGGAGGCGAATACGCCTTGTGACCAGCCAGGGTGCAGGAAATGGCCCATGTGACTGCAAAACTCCATTTTGCTGTAACTTTCCACAGTAGAACAAAGACGTGTTCTTACACCTGGAAAGTCTATATAAGGCTGAGGCCTCATCTCCATCTTGTCTTCAATCCTGCTTCTTACTCTGGAGGGACTCTTGCTACAATCTGAAGCTCTGCACAAAGGACTGAATGACCCATACCAGCCCACTGGGGATGTTCTCCAGAGACTCATTTTGAACCTGCAGTTTACTCCCATCACTGCTACAACCTGAACTAAGAATTTGCCATTACTGTATGTAAATGATTCCATTTAACCAATTCTAGCTCTCATCCTACTATCTTTTTCCTTTATGAATAAACCTTATGAATAACTTTAGATTTATTATAAGACATTGCAACAGCTGATTTGTGGTAAAGATCTGATTGTATATTGACACTGGGGGGGCTTGGTTCTTGGTAGAGAGAACCTTTTTCTTTTACTGGGGTGTTGGTTTTCATAACCATTCATCCCCAGGACGTGTGGGGCTGGTGGGGATACTGGGAGACTGGAGTGTCTAAGGAAATTGCTTGTGTGACTTGTGGTTAGCCAGAGGGGTGACACCAAAGTCATTTTTGTCTGGCTGGTTTGGTTTGCCTTAGAGGTGGAAAAAACCCCAGCTTTGGGCTGTGACTGCCCTGTTTAAGCAATTGGTCCTGAATTGGTACTCTCAGTTGGGTCCCACCAGAACTGCATCATCACACAGGGTCAGGATAAAACCCCTGGGGTCTCATATCTGCAACTAGCCATCCGCATGGAGGGATACGCCAGCAAGTGGGCCAATGGGGCCCAGACGAAGAGGGACCTGGTTAAACTGCTGGTACTGGAGCAACTGTATGAGCGGTGCCCACCCGACCTGAGGCTGTGGTTGAGGGACCAAAAACCAGAGAACCCGTGACACGCAGGGCGGCTGGCCAATGAGTTTGTGAAGAGCCAATCGGGGGGGTGGCAGGGAGGAGTCCCAAAGAAACAGACCTGCCGCAACACAGAGAGAGAGTCATCCTGGGACCTCCCAAAGGGGGAATAGAGAGAACCCCCTCCCAAAGGGAATGCCCAGCATCAGGGACAACTGACCGGTTCGAGGGGACCAACGGGACATGAGCTGCTACTAATGTGGCCAGAGGGGCCACATACGGTCCCAGTGCCCCAGGCTCAAGGACAGACTGAGCAGACCGACCCCACACCAGGTTAACTTGGTAGAGACTCAGCTGGACGAGGGGCAGCATTCACAGGAAAGGGGGGCTGGCCACGTACCACCTGCGAAGGAGGGAGGAGGGCCCCAGATCAGCTCCTCTGGGGGGCTGGATGCTCCAGGCTCCGAGTTTTTGGTTTACAGGATGGGTGCGGGGCTACCCCTCAGGAAAGAGTGCCTTGTTCCCCTGGAGGTAGATGGGAGGGAGGTCACTGGGTACTGGGACACGGGCGCAGAGGTGACACTGGCCCGGCCCGAGGTGGTGGCCTCAGATCAGGTAATGCCCGACACCTACCTGACCCTGAGGAGCGTGGGCGGGTGTGACATTATGAGTATAATATAATATCTCATTGAAAGGTGATAGGGCCAGAAAGAGTTAATTAACTCACCTCACTGACTGACCTGACCCATGAGTGAACCTTAAGGACTGGTTAGCAAGATATGTAAATGATAGAGCTTTGAAATGCAAGTCTGCATTGTTAAGAGGTAGAAGGGGAGGTGTTTGCTCAGCTCTTGGGATGTCAGCAAACAAGTCTTGTCTATTGCTATAGTTTAAAGTCAAAGATCAAAACAGGAATATTAGCATTTAAGATCATACTTGAGTGAAATAGTGTTATTGTCTATATGTCTCTGTGAAGGTTGTGGTAACTTGTATCTGAACTGTTCAATGGATAAATTACTCTGTGCTAATTGCCAGGATGGTTGGGAGAAGGAGTTAAGCCTATTGTTTTCTCAGGCCAAAAGGCTGCTGGAAATGTATAAGAAAGTCAGACAACTCCACCACTACTCTCCTATCGGATGGCCTCCCTCCCATTCATCTCTCATCAGGTCCAGGGCTCCATTACCCGCCTTCCATCAACAGTTTGAAGTGAGAAACCCGGTAGATTCTGGGGTACCTCCCTGTACGCGCAACAGCAGTGAATGTAAATACTCTGTCCATCCTGCATGCTGTTCATAAATGTTTTGCATCATCTTCAGCGTTCCCTGTTGAACCTTTCCACCAGCCCGTTGACTGCAGGTGATCGCTAGGCCCAGATTTCTGACCCCCATTCTCCCACAAGCACCGGAGCAGCGGTACACATGAAGTTGGACCCTTGGTCATTAAATCTTCCTTGGGAACCCACCCGGCTGAAAATCTGTCAGCAGCGCATCTGCCACAGTGTCTGTTCGATAGAGGCAAGGCCCCGCCTCGGGTAGGATGTGAAATCACCACCACCAGAATTATTTTTCCCTACCAGGTCATCCTTGCTGAGAGGTCCCACTCATGTCATGGCCACCTCTGAAAGCGTTCTCTATCATGGGTAGAGCCTCAAAGCCGGCTTTCCCTCCCGGCCTTCCCACCTCTGGCAAGGGCGTACAGATGGCAGTACTGTTCGGACATGTGTAAAGACCCAGGCCAGTAAAAGTTCGTGGTAGCCAGCCTCGTCTGTGTGCGCCGGATTCCCTGTGCCTGAGAGAGGGATGTCTGGACCAGATTACTAGCTTGTGGTGAAACTTCTGGGGAACCACCGCTGCCTCCTGATCCCCATGCCTCTTACTCCCCGGGGGGAAGCCCCATCTTAGTATAGAACCCTTTCTCCCACAGAAACTTCTCCTTCAACCTCTCCTGCATCTCTCCTATGGCTGTACCGCACTGAGGGCAGCCATCCGTTGCCTCCTGCAAAGGAAGTCTTTTCTGCAACGCAGCTGGAAGCTCAGCACTGACAGGTGGACCTGCTCTCTCTCGCTGGCTGGTCTGAGGCTCGCAGCCTCTTCGAGCTTGTCCGGGTGTTCCCTTTTCCACCAGGTTAGGGTCCTGTGGTCTCGGCCGAGTTACCTCCCCGTTGTCGGGCGCATGCCCCTCCTGACCTCCTGACTATGGGTCACGACCAGGCACCCCCGCTGTGGTTGCTTGTCCAGGACCTCCATGTTTCCCCCCCCTTCACAATCTGTGGCCAAATTGGATGTACCCCCACATCCTTGGGCCCTATTGCCCCACTTCAGGTGTACCCTTGCCATGGGCACCTTTAATGGGTCCACGCTGCGTGCTGCCATGGAGCCACTAGGCAACTAATCAGGGTGAACGCAACAAGAACAGGCAGAACAATCCCAAATCTGGATGTGATTCCACTACTTAGAGTTTTACCAGCAGCACAAAAACAGCTGTCTTAGTACCTCATGGTTACTTAGAAGTTTAAACCACGCAGTTCCCTTAAAGCCAGCCTCAGGCCTTCATCCAACACCCTGTCAAACATATAGATGATGATTCCTGAAAATCTTACTCATTCATATAAGTAAGAAGTCTCTCCAATCTCAAAGATCAGCACTACCCAGTTCAATTATAACTTAGCTCTTACCCACCAATACACGCTATTAGCAATTCTTATGATTAAGCTAAAATTTATTAGAAAAGAAAAAGAGAGAGAGTGTTGGTAAAAGATTATACACTACAGATTGATCAATTCTTCGAGGTTCATGATACATAGTAGAATGGCTTGTTAGTAGCCAAACGTCCTTGTAGAAATAAGTCCATAGTTTAGTCCAACGTCCTTATCAGGGTGCTCCAGTCTAGTGACTGGATCTCCAATCCTATTGGGCCTTAAGTTCCCCCTTCTTGAAACCCAAGCAGATCTAGATAAAAGGATCGTGTCCCAGGTTTTATACATTTCCAGCAGCCTTTGGCCTGAAAAAATAGCTTAGACTTCCTTCTCCCAACCTCCTGGCAATTAGCAACAGCAGGTAATTTATCCATTGAACAGTCAGATACAAGTCTACCACCACCTTCCAGCAGCATATAGACAATACACTATTTCACTTCAGAGTATGAGTGCTTAATGCTAATATTTCCTGTTTTATCTTTGACTTTAAACTATAGCAATAGACTAACTTTTTGCTGATCCCAAGCGTGAGCAAAACACCTCCCCTATCTACCTCTACAATGCCGACTTGCATTTCAAACTCTCATTCATTACATATGCTTGCTAACAGTCACTTAAGGTTCACTCATTGGTCGGTCAGTCAAGTGATGTGAGTTAATAATCCTATTCTGCCCTCTCACCTTTCAATGAGCTATTATATTATATCTAATGTCAACCGCCCACGCTCCGTCAGGGTCAGGGTAGGTGTGGGCATTACCTATCTGAGGCCCCACCTCGGCCGGGCCCAGTGTCACCTCTCGTCCCGTGTCCCAGTCCCAGTGACTCCCTCCCATCTACCTCCAGGGGAACAAGGCACTCTTTCTGAGAGGTAGGCCCGCACCCATCCGGTTAAACCAAACTCGGAGCCTGACATCCAGCCCCCCAAGAGGAGCTACTGGGCCCTCCCTCCCTCCTTCGCAGTTGTACGTGCCCAGCCCCCTTTCCTGATGCGTGCCCCTCGTCCACTGAGTCTCTAACCAAGTTAACCTGGTGTGGTCGGTCTGCTCAGTCTTGTCCTTGAGCCTGGGCACGTGACCGTATGTGCCCCTCTCGCCACATTAGTACGCAGCTCAGTCCGTTTGTCCCTCAACGCGTCAGTTTCCCGGATGCTGGGCATCTTTGGAGTTGTTCTCTCTATTCGCCCCTTTGAGGTCCCAGGATGACTCTCTCTCTGTGTTGCGGCAGGTCTGTTTCTTTGGGACTCTCCCTGCCACCCCCCCGATGGCTCTTCACAAACTCATTGGCCAGGCCGCCCCTGCGTGTCACGGGTTCTCTGGTTTTGTCCCTCAACCACACAGACTCATGGTTGGATGGGCACCGCTTCCATACAGTGTTGCTCCCATACCAGCAGTTGTTTAACAGGCCTCTTCTCTGGCCATGGCCACTTCTGGCGTATCCCCTCATGCGGTGCTAGTTGCGATATGAGACCCAGGTGTTATATCTGACCTGTGTGATGATTGCAGTTCTGTGGACCCACAGCTGAGAGTACCATATGCAGGACAATTGCTGTAAACAGTGCAGTCACAGCCCCAAACTGGGTTTTTTCCACCTCTAAGGCAAACCACAGCCAGACAAAAATGACTTGTGTCACCCTACTGGCTAACCCCAAGCACACAGCAATTTCCTTTTAGGACCTCCAGTCTTCCCATATCCCACAGCTCCACCCTCCTGGGAGAATGGTGTATGAAAACCAACACCCCAGTAAAAAGAAAAGGTCTCTCACCCCAAAAGACAAGCCCAACCCAGGCAATTATACACATCAATCTTACACAATCACACTGTTGCCATCTTTAGAATTACATCTAAGTTTATTCATCCTCTCTTTATGCAGGAGATGAAAAGGGGAAAGACACCCATCGTGTACCTGAGCAAGAAGTTACTACCCCAGGAGCAGAACTACGTGGCCATCGAGAAGGAATGCCTGGCCATGGTGTGGGTCCTTAAGAAACTGGAGCCATATTCTCTTTGGCGACACTTCACCGCGTACACCGACCACCTCTCCCCTGACTTGGCTGCACATGAAAGGAGCCAACGCCAAGCTCCTGAGGTGGAGCCTGCTCCTGCAGGACTATGACATGGACGTGGTCCATGTGAAGGGAAGTGCCAACCTGATAGCGGACGCGTTGTCCCGAAGAGGGGGCCCTGAACTTCCCCAGGTCACTGGGCAGAGTGACCCCGCTCAGTTTAGTCTCGTAGGGGGGAGAGATATGATGGAGTAGGGGCTGTCTGCGTGGGGGATGGGAGAGCTGGGAATGACTTTAGGTGAGGAATGGGACCTAAGCCTGTAACCTGAGCCAGGTAGGGGAGGAGGGTGTCAGCACATTTGCCTGGGAAGGAGGACAAAGGAAGGGGTCGGCTGGAGGGAGTTAGTTCAGTTTCGGTTTTGGGCTGGGTGGTTGGAATTCAGGGAATCCCAAGCTTTGAACTAAGCTTCCTGAACCCCCAGAAGGACTAGATTGAGGGGTCCTGGCTGTGCCCACAAGCTCTGCTGTAGCCTGCATTCCTGTTGTCCAATAAACTTTCTGTTTTACTGGCTGGCTGAGAGTCACTGTGAGTCCCAGGAAGAGGGGTGCAGAGCCGGACTCCCTCATGCTCCGTGACAACTGGTGGCAGAGGTGGAATCTACAGGTGTTGGCCTGGGAGAACGATCTGCATTGGGGGATGGGAGTCTGGCCTGAGGGAGGAGACCTTAGCATGTAATGTGAGAACCCAGGAAGGGGTTAGAGGCCAGGTGACACCTCTGCCCGGGAAGCTGAACAAAGGCTGGGGGAGAGGCTGGGGGGAGTTTTTCAGCTTGGAAGCTGGCTGGGAAATGCAGGGGAGTCCCAACGGGGCTGTGGCCTCCCTGGGGCTCCAGATGGTCCTAACTAAAGGGGGTCCTGTTGTCTGTCTGTACCAGCAAGACCTGTTTTGGACTGTGTTCCTGTCATCTAAATAAACCTCTGCTTTACTGGCTGGCTGAGAGTCATGTCTGACTGCAAAGTGGGGGTGCAGGACCGTGTGGCTTCCCCAGGACCCCGCTGGGGAGAACTCTCTGTGGGAAGCGCATGAAGGGGCAGAGGATGCTGAATGCTCCAAGGAGAGACCCAGAAGATGAAGCCGTGTGAGCTTCTTGCCCTGCAGACAGTCTGCTCCAAAGGAGAGGAGGCTCCCCAGAGTCCTGCCTGGCTTTGTGGGGAGCAGTTCCAGAGCATCGCCCGGGGACTCCATGACAACCCCAATAAAAGAAAATGGTTCTCTCAGTCCCAAAGAATCAAGCCCCAGCCCCAGGTCAATATACAAATCAGATCTTATCCACAAATCATGCTGTTGCCAATCCTTTAGA
>NC_133771.1:1033142-1049125 GCF_003597395.2 Chelonoidis abingdonii | reverse complement strand
CAGCAAGATGGGGCCAAATGCATCACATGGGCAAGTCACATGTCCATAGCAATGATCATTCTTTACAGGCCAATGCCATTGTTTTACATTGTTTAGTTTGAATGTTCCAGGAAAGCCTTCTCAGATGTGGATATGGAGTCTCCCAAAATCCAATTGCTGTCAGATTAATATAGAGGGGTACTGTGTTATTCTGGATCTGTAAAAAGCGACAAAGAACCTGTGGCACCTTATAGACTAACAGAATCTGTTTGGAGCATCGAGCTTCGTGGGTAATACCCAGAGTCATGCATGTAGTGAATTTCCAGAGGCAGGTATAATTATGGCAGGCAAGTAATCAGCTAAGAGATAACGAGGTTAGTTCAAATCAGGGTGAGAGGCCCTGTTCGCTATTGCAGTTGAGGTGTGAAAACCAAGGAGAGAAACTGGTTTTGTAGTGACAAGCCATTCCAGTCTTTGTTTAATCCTAGTCTGATGGTGTCAATTTGCAGATAACGAGCTCAGTCATTATCTCTTTGAAGTCATGGTCCTAAAGTCTTTTTTTGCTATTGTAATGTCCAAGGGAGGTTGAAAGGTCTCCTGCAGATTTTGTATATTGCCTTGCGCTGTAATTCCACAGTAAGAACAAAGGAAGGTCTTCCACTGGAAAAGCCTATTAAGGTCTGATGCCATCTCCATCTGTCTTCAATCCTGCTTCCTACTCTGAGGACTTTGCTACAAACTGAAACTGCTGAACAAAGGACTGAATGACCCATCCAGTGGGGATGTTTCCAGAACTGATCTGACTTGCAGTTTACTCCATCACTGCTACAAGCTGAACTAAGAATTTGCCATTATTGTGTGAATTGAATTCCAATTAACCATTCTAGCTCTCATCTCTATCTTTTTCCTTTATGAATAAACCTTTAGATTTTAGATTCTAAAGGATGGCAAAGCGTGATTTGTGGTAGACCTGATTATGTATATTGACCTGGGCTGGGCTGGTTCCTTTGGGACTGAAGAAACTTTTCTTTTACTGGGGTGTTGGTTTTCATAACCATTCAGCCCCATGACAAGTGGCACTGGTGGTGACACTGGGAGACTGGAGTGTCTAAGGGAATTGCTTGTGTGACTTGTGGTTAGCCAGTGGGGTGAGACCAAAGTCCTCTTTGTCTGGCTGGTTTGGTTTGCCTCAGAGGTGGAGAAACCCCAGCCTGGGGCTGTAACTTCCCTGCTCTGAGCAATTTGTCCGGAATTGGCACTCTCAGTGGGGTCCCACCAATGGCAGCATTGTTACAGCTGCATTGTTACCCAGTGAGGGGAGGGCTGGGCACCCCCAGGCAGGCTTGGGCACAGATGGGAATGGTGCCCAGGTGGGTAGGACTACGTGGATCATTGGAAAAGGACTGGCTGAAGCCAACGCCATATCAATGGAGAATCCATGGCAACGCTGGCAAATCTAACTGCCGGGACATGGATACCTGGCCCCACCTCTCAGCAGGAGCTGAGCAGCATCTCCCCATCTGGGGAACAGGGGCTGGGAGGTGCGAGGGGGAGATGGGGCAGGGCTCTCACCTGGAGTCTGACCAAGGAGGGTGGATGGAGGGACAGACAGAGCCGTCTGGGGGTCACTGCAGCTGGGCTGGGCTGTAACTGTCAGTCAGTTCTCTGGGCTGCCCGAGGGGCTGCCTGGGCCGTGCGCCAGG
Source organism: Chelonoidis abingdonii (assembly GCF_003597395.2). NCBI lineage: Eukaryota > Metazoa > Chordata > Testudines > Testudinidae > Chelonoidis > Chelonoidis abingdonii. The sequence continues at coordinate 1,047,443 of NC_133771.1, read as the reverse complement.
TGACCAATAAACCCGCCTGGTTTCACAGGGCTGGGTGAGTGTCCCTGCAGACACTGGGCGAGAGGCACTGATCCCTGAGGAGAGGACACGTCTCCTCCAGGGTCTGTCCCAGACTCGCTGCCCGGAGCTCCCAGCGTGGGGCCCAGTGAGGCTGTGTGACTCAACCTGGGGGAAGAGTGAGCCCTTGGGGGGTCTGGGTCACTGAAGGCACCTCCCAGAGCCTGTTCCCAGGCTGGGGGCTTAGCACTGGCCCCGAGAATCTGTGACTCTGCCCCAAGGGCCCCCGACCCCCACAGAGATGGGCTCCAACCAGAGGTTCCTCTCCTCTGTTGTCTCCCCCCACTCCTCCCCCCAGACTTACTTTTGAAGCAGCTCCTTGGATTGCTGCAGGAAGGGAGAGGCAGAGAGCTTGGTTAGCGTCAGCACCTGCTCCTGGAGCCCAGCCCTCGCCAGCCCCCTGAGCCCATCAGCCTGCAGACTAGCACTGGCATCGCCACCAGCTCTGGCTAGCGGCAGGCGCAAGACCAAGTTTCCCTTCCAAGCAGCCTGTGGGATGAGCAGCCCTTGAGCTTTACCCCTCAGCCAAGCAGGACCTTCTGGCTGGGGGCAGAGCGGCAACCACAGGCGCCTGTGGCCTAGCAGGCCCCTGCCCTGAGCCCTTTGTCCAGGCTCTTGTTCCAGGAGGATGGTTCCCCTGGCTTGGCCAGATCCCAGCATGGAGAAGCCCCTCTCCTGCCCTCTCCTTCCCAGGCTGCCCCCTCCCCGCACGGACCTGCAGGTACGAGGCCATCTGGGGCTCCTCCATGGCCTGGATGGCCGACTCCACCAGCTTGGCGGAGATCTCCAGGTGCTCCCCGTACTGGCGGATGAGGGAGCGCACGTGGCTGACCCGCTCCTCCTGCTCCCGGCTGATGCGCTGCACCAGCTCCTTCTTGCGCTCCTCCAGGGTGCTGTAGAGGGAGTCGAAACGCTGGCTCAGGTGCTGCTTCTGCCGCCGACTGTTCTCCTGCAGGGGGAGCCACACGCACATCACTGGAGGGGCTCGGGGGCCACCCCTCCTCCAGCCCCACATTCCCAGGTCAATCCACCCCGCTCCCTACTGTGTCGCACTTCCTCACTGCAACTTGACACCATTGCTCCTTGTTCTGTCATCTGCCACCACTGAGAACAGCCGAGCTCCGTCCTCTTTGGAACCCCCTTCAGGCAGTTAAAGGCAGCTATCAAATCCCCCCTCATTCTTCTCTTCTGCAGACTAAACAATCCCAGTTCCCTCAGCCTCTCCTCAATAAGTCAGTGCTCCAGCCCCTAATCATTTTTGTTGCCCTCTGCTGGACTCTGTCCAATTTTCCACATCCTTCTTGTAGTGTGGACCCAAAACTGGACACGTACTGTGGATGAGGCCTCACAATGTTGAAAGAGGGGATGATCACATCCTTCGATCGCTGGCATATGCCCTACTTATACAGCCCAAAATGCTGCTAGCCTTCTGGCACAAGCACACTGTCAACTCATATCCAGTTTCTGTCCACTGTACACCTAGGTCCTTTTCTGCAGAACTGCTTCCTAGCCATTCGGTCCCTAGTCTGTAACAGTGAATGGGATTCTTCCATCCTAATGCAGGACTCTGCACTTGTCCTGGTTGACCTCATCAGGTTTTCTTTGGCCAATCTCCAATTTGTCTAGGTCCTCTGTATCCTATCCCTACCCTCAGCATATCTACCACTCCTCCCAGTTTATGTCATCTGCAAACTTGCTGAGGGTGCAGTCACGCCATCCTCCAGATTATTAATGAAGATATTGAACAAAACCAGCCCCAGGACTGACCCTTGGGCACTCCACTAGATACTGGCTAACAACTAGACATGGAGCCGTTGATCACTACCTGTTGAACCCGACATCTAGCCAGCTTTCTAGCCACCTTATAGTCCATTCATCCAGCCCAGACTTCTTAACTTGCCAGCAAGAATCTGTGGAGACGTATCAAAAGCTTTGCTAAGTCAAGAATAACACATCCACTGCTTTCCCTCATCCACAGAGCCAGTTATCTCTTCATAGAAGGCATAGGTTAGTCAGCATGACTTGCCTTGGTAATCCATGCTGATTGTTCCTGATCACTTTCCTCTCCTCTAAGTGCTTCAGCATTGATTCCTTGAGGACCTGCTCCATGATTTTTCCAGACTGAGATGAGGCAGAGTCTACTCAACATTGGCCACTTTGGTTTACCCCAGTCTCACTTCCGGGGCATCTGCACGTCCGTCTCCCAGCACCAGGCTTAGCCTGTCCCCTTCGGGTCCTCCATCCACCAGACTGACTGTCCCCAAGTGATCTGCCACGGGCCTGTGTGGCACAGCCTCTTCAGCGTCCTGCCCTATCCACAGCTAGGCTCGTAGGACACATCTCCTGGAGTTGTTCTGACCCAGCCAGGTTACACGATCCAACCAGGTTACACAAATCCTCCAATGCAGTGACTCTGTCATAAAATAGATAGCTAAGGGTAATGTTTCTTTTACCTTGTAAAGGGTTAACAAAGGGAACCAAACACGACCAGAGACCAATCAGGAAACTGGATTTTTCAAAGTGAGGGAGGAACTTCTGGGTTTTTTTGGCTTTGTTCTCGTTTATTTTCTCTCGGCTATGAGGGAAGAGTTTTTTTTCTATCTCCAGGCTTCTTTCTACCTGCTGTTACCAGTTGTGAGTACAAAGAAAAGCAATAGGTTTATATTGTATTTTGTATCTACATGTGTGTAACTTGCTGGAATGTTTCAAATTGGATATCTTTTTGAATCAGACTGTTATTCATATTTTCTTATAAGCAATAGCCCTGTATTTGTCATCTTGATACAGAGTTTATATTCTTAGGTATTTTCTTTCTTTTTATATAAAGTTTTCTTTTTAAGACTTGTTTGAGTTTTCTCTCTGGATAGGTCAAGGAAGAAGGGGAGGGGATTCTCTTTGTGTTAGATCTACGGAGGGTAAGCTGCAACACCAGGGAGTTGGTGGGAAGGGGAAAGAGAGATAAGATCATCTCTGTTTCCTTGTATTTGGGGTTTGTCTCGTTGTGGAATAAAGGACACATGCTTCTGGGTATTGTGATGTAAAGAGATTGCATCAGCTCTCCCAGGTTAGCCCAGAGAGGAAAGTCTGCGTGGGAGAGGGAGGGGGAAGGGAAGTGGAGTATTTTCCTTGCCAGTAAGACTCAGAGCTTCTGGGTCTTGGGGGTCCCCCCAGGGAAAGGTTTGGGGGAGACCCAGGAGAGTTTATCAGGTACTCCGAATCCTGATTGGTGGCAGCGAGATAAGATCCAAGCTGGTAATAAGCTTGGGGGAGTTTCATGTTAAGCTTCTCGGTTTATGAACGCAAAGGTTCAAATCTGAGTAGGAAGCTATTACACCCTCCCCCCACCCTATTTGTGGGGAGCTCCTCCCAGCGGGGAGGAGGGCTTCCATGTAGGTCACCCCTGGGATCTTCTGCACACCCCAAAACCTGTTCCCATAACCCTCAGATGCCCATTCAGACTTGAGCAGTGGAGCCTGGCTGAACTGTTCCTAGTCCCCAGTATTGGTTCCGCCCATCTGGCTGGGCTCCCCTAGGGCCCTGCGACCGAGCAAGGGGGTGAGACGTGGAGCTGGCCCACGGGGTCAGCCTGGTTCTGTCACAGGCCTCCTCAAAGGCAGTGAGGTGGGAACCGATATCCCGCCCCTCCTCCAACTGGGCAACAAGTTGGGATCTAAGCTCCCCTAGAACTGGCATGCTGGGGCCTTTCCTCACTTTCCCCTCAGTGGGTCCTCTGGCCCTTGGCTTCTCCAGCCCCTATTCTCACTTTTACTGCCTCTCCTGCTTGCTCGTGTTTTCACTGCATCTTACAGGCTGCTCCAACTCTCAGCACTTCAAATCCATCGCTGGGGAACCAGGCCGTGAAAACGCCCTGCTGCTCCCTCCATTACTGCGGGACTTTTCTGGAACCTCACTGTGATGCAGGAAGGAGCAGGGTGGATTGACCTGGGAATGTCATTTAGTTTTACTGGGGCTGTCTGCATGGGGGAGGGGAGAGCAGGGGGTGACTTTAGGTGAGGGACGGTACCTGAGCCTGTAACCTGAGCCAGGAGGGGGGTGGGGCCAGATGACACCTTTGCCTGGGAAACTGGACAAAGGAAGAGAGCCGGCTGGAGAGGTTTTTAGTTTCAGTTTTGGGCTGGCTGGGAGGAGGCAGGGAACCCTGAGTCTGGGGTCTAAGCTCCTTGCTCCCCAGAGGGACCTGGCTGAGGGGTCCTGGTTGTACCTACAAGCCCTGCTTGGGACTGTGCTCCTGTCATTTTATAAACCTTCTGTGTTACTGGCTGGCTGAGAGTCCCAGTGAATTGCAGGAAGTGGAGGGTGCAGGGCCCAGACTCCCCCACACTCCGTGACACCCACTTGAGCCTGGAAGCTGCTTCTTGGACCGACGGTCCTTCTCCAGCCGTGCAACCAGCTGCAACTCGAGTTTCCCAGTGTTTAACCCTCTCTCCCTGCACAGGTTTGGACGTCCCTCTTATGGAGGTGGTTATACCCCGCTTTCTTGCCGTTTCCTTTAAACTGGCCTTGTTTTACTGTTGCAAGTCACTTATTGCAAAATGCTAGTGGTGCATCCAGGATCCCACCACTGCCACCAGCTGTCATGGCTCCACAGGATGAGTGCGATGGCTTCAGCTTGGGAACAGTCTCTGGAAGGAGCCTTCAGTGGGCCAGACCCCTCGGGGGCCTCATTCTTCCTTCAGTGGAGGTCACATGGCCACACGCCTCCTTAGACTGAATTTCTGGGGCTCCAAACCTCCTGCGTCACCCCGGGAGCTCTGTTCAGTGACTGTACCTGAGCCAGACCCTGGGGGAGACGTGTTCTCTCCTCAGGGATTGGTGCCCCTCGCCCAGCATCTCCAGGGACACTCGCCCAGCCCTGTGAAACCAGGCGGGTTTATTGGTCATCTGGCGCACGGCCCAGGCAGCCCCTCGGGCGGCCCAGAGAACTGATGGTTACAGCTCAGCCCAGCTGCAGTGACCCCTCAGACGGATCTGTCTGTCCCTCCGTCCACCCTCCTTGGTCAGACTCCAGGTGAGAGCCCTGCCCCTGACTCGTCCCAGCCCCCAGCTCTTAAATCCATCCCCTGCTGGGGCGTAGGGTCCCTGGTGTCAAGGTCCTGGTGACTGGATCAGCCACTGATGTGGGGGTCAGCCTCGGCCAGTCCTTTTTAATGCCCCGCCTGGCTCAGGATGCTGGGCGCTGTTCCCACCTCTGTCTCTTAGCCTATCCTGAGAGCAAACGGTCCCTTCTCCCCTGTGACGAACTAGGAATGTTCTTAATATGCCCTCTGAATACTGTGTTGGTGCCTCAGTGTCCCCATGGCAGTTCTTAAGTATCCAGGTGTTGGGATAAGGGTGTGTGATTGCTGCAGAGCAAAGGGCCAGTGCACCTAAATGCCTGGCACTCTGTCTCCTAGCAACTGATGGCCTGGGCCCCCCCTCTGCAAAGGTGCCAACTGAAGGTGTTGGAGACAAAGAGATCAGGTGCCCTCCTGGCCCGGGAAAGGAGCTGAGCAGAGAGGAGGGGCTGGAGGGGTTGTTAGTCTGGAGCTGGCTGGGGACGAGGAGTGAAGGGCAGACGTGGGGGTCTGGCTCACTGCCCAGAATGGACCCGGCCGAGGGGTCCGGTTCGCTGTATCTACAAGCTCTGTTTTAGACCTTGTTTCTGTCATTGAATAAACCTCTGTGTTACTGGCTGGCTGAGAGTCACGTCTGACTGCAAAGTGGGGGTGCAGGGCCCTGTGGCTTCCCCAGGACCCCGCTGGGGCAGACTCTCTGTGGGAAGCACACGGAGGGGCAGAGGATGCTGAATGCTCCAAGGAGAGACCCAGGAGGTGAAGACGTGTGAGCTTCTTGCCCTGCAGACCGTCTGCTCCGAGGGAGAGGATGCTCCCCAAAGTCCTGCCTGGCTTTGTGGGGAGCAGTTCCAGAGCATCGCCCAGTGACTCCGTGACATCCCCACTGCTACATAAAGAGGAAACTGAGGCACATGCCGGCATGATAAAAATATTACAGAAAATTCCCCCTTTGTCTCACCATCACTGTTCGATATCTGCACCTTGTTCCCAGACTGAATTCGTGTAGCGCCCGCTCCCAGCTGCGGCTTGCAATACTCTCTGGCAGATGGAGGAGCCATCTGCTCTCACAGATCTCTCCCCACGCATGTACAAGCAGACCCTGAGCAAGTCACCTTTCAACTGTCTCTTTGGTGAGACAATCAGATCCGCCTCCTCCAGGCCCTCCGCAGCCAATGGATTTTCTAGCCCTCTGTCCTTTTCCCTGAACCCTTTCTAGTCCATCAATCCCCCAGACCCAGTCCACCTTGTACATCGAAGGCGCCTTCACCCTCTTAGCTACAGCCTGGCATGGGCTACGCTGGGCTGGCTACTTTCCCCAGGAGCCCTTCCCTGCCCTCCCGGCCCACCCCCAGCCCCAGGCACCTAGCCTGTGACCTGGTGTTCGGTTACAAGGTCATTGTGCCACAGGGCCCCGCTTCCCAGGGCACAAGGGCCACGCTGCCCCGGGGCTATTTATCGCTCCACTGTCCCCAGCAGGTTTGACCAGCCGGGATCTTTATCTTGGCTGCCAGGTCCCTGATGAAGACCCCGAAGAGCCCATTCCCAACCCCTGCGGGAGGAGAGAGCCCTGCGCAGAACCACCGGCTGCTCTCGCCCTGTGCGGGGGCCGCCCGGGGACCCCTCACCTCGATGGCCTTGCAGATCTCCTCCATCTGGGTCACGATGGCCTGGATGCGGTCATTCCCAGCCACCAGCATGGCGACGCCATCGCTCAGTTCACTCTGCCACAGGTGAGGGGGGGGTCAGTGCTGGGCATGGGGGGGGGTCAGTGCTAGGCACAGGCAGGGGGCAGTCCCCCCTTGCTGCGGGAGGGGGCCTGGCCGGCAGCTACCACAGCAATGAATTTGTGGGGAGCGCAGCAAGCCCAGACTGGGCCCTGCAGGCTCCCTGCCAGCCCCCCCTACTCCGTCCCTCTGCCAGGAGCCTCATAGAGCCTGCACCTGGGGCAGCTCTGGCCCCTCAGTGTCCCCGGAGAGGAGAGACCTGCCCCAGGCCCAGAAGGGGGGGCAGCCACTGAATCGCACAGACCTGGGGGTGGGGCTGTCCCCCTCCTGCTGCTCCAGCCAGGCCAGGCCAGGCCAGGCCAGGCTGGATCCTGGGGGAATCAGGGCAGCCCAAGGGCCCCCGCGGCCACATGGGCACCAACTGCCGCGGAGGAGAACGGGACACGGGGACCCTGCCATGCCCCCGGCCACGCGCCCCCTGCCCCGATTCCTGGCACCCCAGGCGCAGCCCCAGGTACCTTCTGGCGCTTGTAGACGCTGGGCAGCGGGGCCACCTCGCAGTCCTTGTGGGCCCCAAACACCTTGCACAGGGAGCAGGTGGGCGCCTCACAGCTCAGGCAGTAGATGTTGATCTTTTCGTCCTCGTGTTCATCGCACATCAGCTGCTGCTCTGCCTTGGCGTGCAGGGGCCTGGGGGATGGGCACAGCTTGGGCCCCGCTCCCCACTCACTCCCTGCCACCCCCAGGGCCCCCCACCGTCCGTGTGCCCTGCAGCCACCCCACACGGCCTGGAATCACCCCACATGCTCAGGAAACCCTGCACTCCCTGCTGGCCCCCAGAGCCCCCCACCTTCCGTGTGCCCTGCAGCCACCCCACACAGCCCAGAATAGCCCCATGCATTCAGGAAACCCCGTGCACCCCCTGCCGGCCCCCAGGGCCCCCCGTCGTCCATGTGCCTTGCAGCTGCCCCGCATGGCCCAGAATTGCCCCACGTGCTCAGGAACACCCCCCATGCACCCACTGACGGCCCCCAGGGTCCCCCATCATCTGTGTGCCCTGCAGCCGCCCCACATGGCCCAGAATTGCCCCACGTGCTCAGGAACACCCCCCACGCACCGCCTGCTGGCCCCCAGGGCCCCCTCACCTTCCGTGTGCCCTGCAGCCATCCCACACAGCCCAGAATCGCACCATGCATTCAAGAAACCCTGCGCACCCCCTGCCGGCCCCCAGGACCCCCCACTGTCCAAGGCCTGGAATCACCTCATGCACTCAGGAACAGCCCCCGCACTCCTTGCCCCCTATGCAGATCTTCCCCTCCCCTCCCCAAGCCTTTGGGCCCCCCAGGCCCTGGCAGACCCATGCCCCTCACTGGGCCTCTGCCCCCCACCTGGTCGACTCCTGCTTGTAGATGTCGATGATGTTCTCCACGAGCAGGTTGCGCTGCAGCCCGTAGACACCGTGCCGGTCCAGGACGACCTCGTGGCGGCAGGAAGGGCACCGGAACCGCCCCCCTGATGACACCGAGCTTGAGCCCCGCGACTGCCACAGTGGGTTGGAAGCCTGGCATGGAATGGGCACAAATCAGGAGGATGGGGCTAGCAGGTGCCAGGAACGCTAAGGCCAGGAGGCCCTGGGGGAGACCAAATATGCCTGCCCAGCACTGAGCACCCCTCTGTGCTCCGGCCCCAGAGCAGGCTGCAGGGCACCGCCTGGGCACCTGGCATAGACACAGCAACATCCAGGGGAAGTGCAGGGCAGAGTCACTGTGATGAAGTGGGAATGTTCTTAACGTTTCCTCTGAATACTGTGTGCATGCCTCAGTTTCCCCTATGCGGTTCTTAAGTCTCCAGCGTGCATAAATGGCTGACACTCTGTCTCCTGGGAACAAATTGCCAGGGCCCTTCCCCACTGCAAGGGAATAGCTAAAGGTGAACAAAGAGCTCAGGTGATCTCCTGGCCCGGGAGAGAGACAAAGCAGAGAGGAGGGGCTGGAGGGGGTTGTCAGTCTGGAGCTGGCTGGGGACGAGGAGTGAAGTGCAGACGTGGGGGTCTGGCTCACTGCCCCCCAGAATGGACCCGGCTGAGGGGTCCGGTTCGCTGTATCTACAAGCTCTGTTTTAGACCCTGTTCCTGTCATCGAATAAACCTCTGTTTTACTGGCTGGCTGAGAGTCACGTCTGACTGTGAAGGGGGTGGTGCAGGACCCTCTGGCTTCCCCAGGACCCACACCAGCCCCACCCACAGCGGAACCAGGCCGCCCACTCCTCCTTCCCTGCACCCCAGCGCACCTCGCCGGGCCCCTCTCCGCAAGCCCCAGACAAATGGGCAGCCCAGACTGAAAGACGCGTCCCCTGGGAGCCCAGATGGGCCTGGTCTGTCCCGATGGCCAGGCCTGAGCCCACAATGGGGAAACTCACTGCCAGCCCCCACAACCTGCTCCTTGCCTGTCTCACGCTCCCGACTTTCCATCAAAGCCTGAATAACCTGCCCTGCATCGGCCCCATGAGACGAGCTGGCCACAGCCCGGCTGGCCAGAGGAGACAAGGCCGGAGTGTGACCCAGAAGCCGGGACTCCCTGCCAGCCAAAGCCCCGTCTGTGGCTGATCAACCGCCCCCTGCTCCAAAGCCGCATTTCCAGCTTTCCTCTCCACTCTCTCCTCCTCTTGTGTCTGGCTGGTGACCCCTCTTCACACAGCAGGACCGTGGCCAGGGAGCCCTTTCCACCCCCGCCCCAAGGCCGGTCCACAGTGAAAAGGAGACACGAGTATTTTACCGCCAAAGCAGAGAGACTTTCACGTACGTTTGTGCTGCACAATCGCTCAGTTTCTTTTCTGTGCAAATGCTTGTTTGAATTCTTGTTCATTCCTGTTTGAGCAGGAACCTGCCGGGCTCAGAACGAATGCGGAGGGGAGGGGGTTGGGGGTGTTTGCCGAGGACCCGAGTGTGACGAGGTGGGGGGCGCTTCTTGTGTTTTCCTTGTTTTTCCAGGGGGTTGCATGCAGAGGGAGGGGGACTCAGTGTCCCCGGGTGTTACTGGCTTAACAAGGTGAGGGGAGAGGAAGTTTGTTGTTACACAGGACCGGAGAGGGAACGTGGGACCCCAGCCGAGGGCCTGGAGGATGGAGACCCCAGCAACTGGTGACCTGGGGACCAGGAGGCTCAGTTCAGGAGTCGCAGCAGGTTCTGGCCAGTGGGGGTGTCACGGAGTCCCCAGGCGATGCTCTGGAACTGCTCCCCAGCAAGCCAGGCAGGGCTCTGGGGAGCCTCCTCTCCCTCGGAGCAGACTGTCCCCAGGGCAAGAAGCTCACATGGCTTCACCTCCTGGGTCTGATCTTGGAGCATTCAGCATCCTCTGCCCCTCGGTGCGCTTCCAGCGAGCCCACCCCAGCGGGGTCCTGGGGAAGCCAGAGGGTCCTGCACCCCCACTTCGCAGTCAGAGGTGACTCTCAGCCAGCCAGTAACACAGAGGTTTATTAAGATGACAGGAACACAGTCTAAAACAGGTCTTCCCGGTACAGACAACAAGACCCCCCTTAGTTAGGTCCATCTGGGGCCCCAGGGAGGTCACAGCCCCTTTGGGAAGCCCAAGCCCCGTCGGGGATCACCTCCATTTCCCAGCCAGCTTCCAAACTGAAACTCCGCCAGCCTCTCACTCAGCCTCCCCCCCGTCTCCTCCCCCAGCCTTTGTTTCCTTTGTCTAGTGTCCCAGGCAGAAGTGTCACCTGGCCTCCAACCCCCCTCCTGGGTTCTCCTGTTACATGCTCAGGTGTCCTCCCTTCCCCAATGCACCCAGTCCCAGCACAACCCCCTGCAACCTTCCCAGGTCCATACTCCCCACCCAGCAGTCACAGAACACAGCCACCACATTCCCACTTCGGCACAGGAGGACAATGGACTGTGGGGAGAGGATCCCGGTGACCTGCCCAGCCAGTTCCAGCCAGAGGGGCCAGAGGAGGGCTGAGAGTTAGCCCAGGTGACTGGGTTATGACCCTGTTTACCTGGAGAAAAGACAATGGACAGAGGGGGGTTGGGGCCAGGGGTATCAGAGGCCCAGCTAGGAAGCAGGGGGGCTCTGGGCTGGAGAGGGGGAGCAGGCAGAGCCCACCTGGATGCAGGGGGACTGGGATGTGCTGTGCTGAAGGAGGCCAGGCCTGAGGCCGGAGAGTTTCCTGTGATGGGTTCAACTCTCAATAAACTCTCATGTGTTACACTGGCTGAGAGTCGCTCCGGGCTAGAGAGCAGGGGGCATCAACCCCTTTGGGGGTGAGGAGGCCTGGGGGCCCAGAGTGAGTGGACTCCCTGGGGGGGCCCACGGCAAGAGACAGACATGCTGAGGCTCAGAGAAGTGCGGCTCCAGGAGATGGAGAGGCTTGGCCCTGAGAGAGAGTGGACCCCCCGAGAAGGGCTGTCCACACTGGAAGGGGCACCCCCCCCCCACGGACCACACGGGACCACGAGTGGGCATGATCTGAGTCCGTGACACCGAGTCAGCCATGGGCTCTGGAAAACCCCCAAACCCAAGAGTCACTGTCCTAAGGTGGGACAGTGACAGAGTCACTAAACACCTTGAACTCTTTCGGCCCTTGAGATCAATGCAACAGGCCTCGGCCCCGGGAGCGTGTGTGGGACCCAGCCAGTGCCCCGCGGGGGAGAGCCTCGCTGACTTGCACTACCCCCATGGGATAGCGGGCTCTCACCACAGGGAGGACATGAGTGAGGGGGTACATGGCACAGGGATGGGGGATAGACACTTGTCTGAGCCGCAGCCACAGGGGGAGATGGCAGCTGTGCCTCTTGAGGGCTGCGCAGGCAGCTCAGAAAACCCACAGCTGGGCCAGTTCCCTGCCTCCCGGCTACGGTGTCCCTGGAGCTCCTGGCCTGGCAACATGTGGAGAACGTGGGAGCACATCGGGGGCTTAGACGCAGATCGCAGGGGCTGGGGGCCAATGCCCAGGGCCAGCCATCGCACGAGAGGGCAGCACACCCCATGGACCTGAACTGAGCCTGCGGGCCTCTCACTGGAGCAGTGACCCTGCAGGTCCAACCAGGGAGGGGACGTGGGGCTAGATGGACCCTGGTTCTGATCCACCTGCTCATTCCCACCTCCCCCTGGCCAGAGCTGAGGAGCACCCCCAACTCCAGCCCCCTAACTTACCCCTCCAATCCAGAAGCTGCACTAATCACCCAAAGCAGGGCCCCCACAACCTGAGCAGAAGCAGCAGGCACCAAGCAGGACCCAGGGAATCCTGGCATCCACCCTGCCATGCCCAAGAGGCCCCCTCACGCCCCCCACCCTGCTGGTCACACCGGGCATTCACGGCCATGGAGGCTGCCCCAGTGTCTCTGGAGGGGGCTGCAGAGGTGAGGTCCCCAGGGTGCCCTTGGGAGGAGCCCAGGGCAAAGGCCAGTTGCTATTGGAGATGGAGACAGGACGCGCAGGCTTGTGAGCAGGCCACAGGGAGCCCCCTGACCAGCCATGGGGGGTATCTGTGTGGAGGTGAGACAAAGCTGGGGACCACTGCAGGGCCAGACATGTGACGCTGACTCTGGCGTGGTTCTGCGGTGTGGATGAGAGTGTCAGGGGGCCTGGCCCTCCATGCAGCCCCCCCAAACTATCCCCCACTGCCACTCCCAGCCCCTTACACAGCCCCCATCCCATCCCCCAGTGCCGCTTCCAGCCCCCCACTCAGACCCCACCCCATCCCCCAGTGCTGCTTCCAGCCCCACCCAGCCCCCCAGTGCTGCTCCCAGCCCCAATGCCACCCATCCCGATAGCCTGTCTCTCCAGCCCCCCACCCCCTCCACACACACCATTCAAGCCCAGCCTGTCCCAGCTGCGCCCGCACCTGGAAGATGTCGTTGGCACATTTACGGCACAGGTTGTGCTGGCAGGGCAGGATGACCACGGGCTTGCTGAACATCTCCAGGCAGATGGGGCAGATCAGCTGCTTCTCCAGGCTGTCCATGCTGTGCGAGTCCCCCAGCATGGGCTTGAATCCCACCGCAAAGTTCATCCCCGCGGCCTTGCCCTGTGCCCCGCGCCTGCTCCCACGCTGTCCCCCAGCCTCCCCTTGGCCTGGCTGCCTGGCCGTGGCCTGCGCTTGCCCCGTCTGCACCTCTAGCTCCGTGCGTCCGTCTGCCCCAGAGCCGCTTCCCTGCCCGTCTGCACTTGCTGCCCGCCCCGGCCGTGGCCCCAGCCCCAGCGGTGAGCACGGGCACTAATTTTAGCAGCACGTGGGCCCCGTGGAATTCCAGAGCCATTTTTATCACGGACCAAGGCTGCAGCTGTCAGCGGCGTCAGGTGACACTGAGTCACGCAGCCTTGGCGGGGTCCTGCCTCCCACTGGGCCCAGCCTGTGCTGCTGGGGGCTCTGGGCCAGGCTGGTCATGCTGGGTTCTGGCAGGCCGGTGTGCTCCTCCCCATCGCAGCTGACGGCCCTGCGGTGCTGTCCCAGGGAGGTCAGCAGGACGGAGGCCTGGGGGAGGAAAAGGGCTCATGCAGCGGGATCACCCTGGAGCACTGCCTGCTCCTTGGGTCCAGCAGGGGCAAAGACCAGTATGGGAGCAGCCCCCGCAGCCAGGGCCAGTACAAGGATGTTTCGTGCCCTAGGCGAAACTTCCACCATGCCCCTGCCCTGAGGCGGCCTCCCGCAGCATCTCTCCCCTCACCCTGAGGCACGCCCCCGTGGCAGCTCCCCCCCTGCCCTGAGGCACCCGCTTGTGCAGCTTAGGTGCCGCAAGCTTGGGAGGTGGGAGAAGTAAAGTGGCCATGGCGTGCTCGGGGAGGAGGTGGGGCAGCGGTGAGCTGGGGCGGGGAGTTCCCCTGCGTGCCGCTCCCCGCTTACTTGCTGCAGGTGGCCCTCCCCACATTCCCCTGCTCCAGCTCCCTCCACCTAAATGCTGGCGGTGACCGGGGTGGCCGAAGATCCAGCCACCGCGGTCTCTGCCGAAGACAATGGTGCCCCCCCAAATGCCAGTGCCCTAGGCGACCACCTAGGTCCCCTAAATGGTTGCACTGGCCCTGCCCGCAGCACTGGACCCTGCCCAGATGTGCTCTAAGGCCAGGCCACGAGGCACCACAGGGAGAGTAGGCAGAGGGCGGCCAGGCCAAGCTGAGACGGGCGCGTGCTGGTTACTCCAGGCTGGCGGGTGGGTGCTGCTGCAGCCACCCCTGGGTTCATGGGCTAACATGGCTGCTCTTGGTGACTCTGTGCCACACACCAGTTTATATCAATAACGTCACTCTTGGTGACAGGGCCACTGACATTACTGACTTGAACTGGGACCATATAGAACATGGGTTGCAACCAAGGTCCTGTAGTGGCACCAAATCCTATGTAAAGGGGATCATGTCAGGTGTCTAAGACCAGGTTATGGGTTACTGGTTATGATTGTGCTGTCTGTATGTCTGTATCATTTTGTAGTTGAAGTTATGAATATTGGC